>NW_017308220.1:8896-40974 GCF_000935625.1 Nanorana parkeri | reverse complement strand
GCTGGCCAGGCTGAGCCGTGATGGCAGAAAAAAAGAGTGTTCGTGCCGAGTGGTTGTTCAGTGCTATAAGTAGGCAACTCTAGTGACAGGAAGTCACAATGAGGTGACATAAGGTGGAACTGGGGAGCAATGTGAATGGTGTTGTGGAAATTTTATTAGGATGTGGTTTTAGTGTATTGTAATATTTTGTCATTAGTCTCTCAGTGTCTCGGTTTAAATAGGCACTGGGGGTTAAACCATTGGAGTAGATATTTTATGTGTGGCGGAGCAGTGTCTTCTTGGCGAATGTATGGACGCCGGCTGGGGCCCCCCGTGCAATGCATGGATTTATTGGCTTGCGTGGATACATTTGTTTGGAACGCAGTATATGAAAGGAACGTGCGTTTATTGTCCCTAGTGCGTCTGATCAACCGCTGGAGATAATATGCACGCATGAGAATCATAGTCTCACTCCGGTGGTAATAGATTATTCTACTACATGTGATTATTCTACTAATGTGTTTTGTTAGCTGGCTCCTGTTCACTTCCTGTCTGCCCCACTTCCTGGTTTGTGGTTGTTGAAATCATCTGCTGGTTTGCTATCACTTCCTGTCTTGCTGTTTAAGACATCACTTCCTGTCTTGCCCCATTTCCTGTCTTGCCCCATTTCCTGTCTGACATCACTTCCTGTTGGGCAGGTATAAAACAATAAACATACCTGTGCTCTGTCTCTAAGCATGGGATTATCAAGCAAGCAACACATGTCTCCTGACTCTACATGACTCCGGAAGGGATACTTCCAGTCCTTGCACAAAAGAGCGTAGTACAACGGGGGAAATTCTTTGCGTTTGGCGCAGCTTAATGTGGCACTGATTTGTGCGTTGAACCAAGCGAATTTCCATAACAAATGGCGAGTCACTGGTAGGAGTCGGTACGGATTCTCTGCGCAGCTGACAAAAGGGGAGAGACTTGTAAGTAAAACTGTATTTTTGCCCGCTGTGTCAGAGAATTTCTGCCCGACGAAAGAACGTTTTCGCTCTTTTTGCCAGGACTGGGTAAGTGCTTCTTTTGAGTTGTGTAGTTTGTGATGGATCTGAGTTAATTGTGCAGAGATTGTATGGTCAGATTGTGACGTGTGTGTGTGGTGAGGAGCTCAGTGTTAGGTTTTTGTGGTAAAAGTGTTTTAAGCTGAAAGGAAATCTATTTGTTTTTGGGCTGGAAGTCAGTTTGATGCGGTTTTGTCTTCTAGGCTCTAAAGCTCACTGATTGGTGTATTTCTCTGTGTTTGTACTGGATCTCAGAGCGACCATCTTGGTGTCCTTTGTGTAAGACCATGTGGCCAGCGGCCATCTTTGTTTTCCTTTTGTGTATGACCATGTGGCCAGCGGCCATCTTTGTTTTCCTTTGTGTTTGTTTTTGCATTGAGGACCACATGGCTGTGCGGCCATCTTGTTTTTGTAGGGATTTTATTCGGTTTTAGTTTTAGAAGGCAGCTTTAGTGCTATTGTTGCAGTTCTGAATTAAAATTTGTTTTTTGTTGGATTCGGTTTGATGCTGCAGGTTTTTTTACAAGGAATTCAGTTTTAAGCTGGTTCACTTTCAGCTGAGTGTTGGTGTCTATGGAAAGCGATTTGTTTGTTTTTTTTGCATCAAATGTCTGTTTTTGTGCAGGATAGTGATTTTGTCTTTTTGTAACTCTTATCATTGTGTGAACATTAGGGGCAGTTTAGTAGTGAAATTGTCCGAGTTACTGATTTTGCTTTAATGCTTGAGTGTCTGTGGCTGTTATACTGAATTGTTTGGCATAGTTAATGGTGGTTATTACAGGTACTGCAGTGTAAAAGGGTGTTTTGTAGTTCTGTGCCAAAAGTATTGGGACAACGAGCCATAGAGTTTGATGGCATTAATGCAGTATTACAATTCCTGTATCATGGAAGCCATTTTTAAGGAGGTAGCGAAAGTGGAACGCACGGCAGCCATTGTTGAAGCCATGCAAGGGTCTTCTGACCCGTGGGTGCAAGCGCAGAGTTGTATAACACATATGGTTGCTTCCAAACAGTGGCACAAACAAAAGGCAAAATATGCTCTGATTTTTGCTGCCGGTTGGATAGCTGATAAATATCAGGAGTCTTGTAGGCTGAAGCTGAGTTTGGAAGTGTCACGGGAGCCAGGAAACCAGACCACACAGAAACGCAGGTAAAATAAAGTTGTTTATTTAAAGGAACATAAATAAACATTCATCAGGGAGCAGCGAGGTCAGGAACAAGCCGGTCAAGTCCAATGCGGGTACATCTGCCGAGCCGGGATCACGTCCAAAGCGGGTAGTCGTCCAAGCCAGGGTCAAGTCCAAAGCGGGTAGTCATCCAAGCCGGAATCGAGTCCAATGCGGGTACGTCTGCCGATGCGGGGGATCGAGAGCCAGAGGAAACGTCAGCCGGACCGGATCATACACAGGAACACACAAAGGAACTCAGATCGCCAGAGATGCACCTTGGAGCACAAACGCAAGGGCAATGAACCTGAATCCTGAGCAGACTGATATAGTCAGGTGTTGCCACATCATCACTGTGCGACGCCCAGGCAGCAGGCAAGCAATGATGCAATCAGAGGATATAAAAGAGACTGCAGTCTGCACATGTCCAAAATGGCTGCCACCATGAGGACAAGGTAAGACCTTGACAGTACCCTCCCCTCAATGGCCCCTCCTCCGCGGAGCAATAAACGGTTTCTGAGGGAAGCGAGCATGGAAAGTTGATGTGGCTGTGGTAAGACGTATTAATACAGTCCAAGAGGTTACCTCAGATGAGTCGGGTGTGGGATCTGGTCATGCTAGGATAGGTAATGTTGGGCAGCAGGGTAGGTCGGCATGTGCTCAGAGGTTCCGTGCGGGGAGGCAAGCTAAGCGTTGTTTCGCATGCCAAAGAATTGGGCACATTGCTAGGTACTGCGTGGTAACTCATGGCAACACACACAGGGATTCTAAGTCTCCCAGAACAACCCCTAGGAGTCAAGTGGTTTATTCACCAAGGTGGGGTAACGGTCCCAGACATGGTTCTTTGCAAAGGCATGAAGCCAGGGACAGCCGGGGCCTTGGACTCAAGGAACAGATTTTAAAGCCCGATATGAATTGTTGAAATGGGAAAATGTTAAGCTTAGGAAAGAACTAGATCGGTTCTGGGAACAGATCAGAGTCTCAAATTTTGTGCACCAGAGAAGGGGGGATGAAGAAATGTTGTTGAGATCTTTCTAAACCATTTTACTGTTTGTATTTTACAGGAAAAAATGGAGGACCGAAATTAACTAACTTTTCTTTCCCTAGAAACCTGTATTGGGGACTTTTTTTTTGTAATGTTAAATCCTGCTTTTCTGGTAAAATGAATGTAACATTGGTTTGAGACTGGAAAATTTAGCATTTCAATCCCGGAGTGGAAAGAAACTGTACTAGCATTGTTTACAGTTTCAGGCGAACCCACCAAGACAGTGATATGTTAATGACACGATTGTTCGATTGCAGGGTGTGTGTTCCAAAGGCAATAAGTTTTTATTCTTTTCTGTTTTTGTATTGAGTTTCAGTTTTAAGGGAAATTCTTACTTTTTGCTGAATTTCAATATATATATAGCAAGACTGTTTTTTTTGTAAAGAGTACATTTTGAATGTTTGGGCATTTTTTTTTGTTTCTTGAGAAGACTATTCATGCCCCCTCCGCCATTGTTTTGGGTTTTACAACATGAGCTACAGTATCGCATTACTGCTGGTTTTGCGGTAGAAAAGAATTTGCTTTTAAATTTTTTTATATTTACTTTCCTGAGGCGGATTGCGCAAGCGAGAGTAACACACTTTTTGTTTAGGGTTGCTTTGCGCAGCGAGTAGTCAATTTTATCGGGAGTTTATCGTGTGACTACTGAAATAGACAACAGAGGGCTATCCCCATTAACAACTGTAGTGAGAGAAGCCACATTGCTTTGTAGAGAAAGCGGGCGTAAATGTGCTGTGCAGTTTAGTCTGGCGATGCAGTGTAGGGTCATACAGCGGATATTGTTGCGTATGCCTACACTGTGAGGGGTAGAAACATAATTCAGAGGGGTGATCTGTGGTTGTTGCATAGTTATACTACAGTGTAAAAGAGTGGTACTCCATGGGTCTGTGCCAAACGTGATGGGTACAACAAGCCATAGAGTTACACATCGCCTCGATTAGGGTTTCTAGTTGGGGGACTATAGGAGTTGTAGTCCGCCAATGCACCACAGAAAAAAAGACACCGGGTGGTGCTCTCCTAAATTCGGTGCACGGGTTTCCCTGGACTCAGGGCAAGACTAGAGTCGATTAATCGCCATGGGCAATGGGCCGTCCATGCAAGGGAAGGAAAGCGAGGCTTCCCACAGTCAGACGGCAGCACAAGTACATGAAGTCTAGTTTTAGGGTTTAGGCCATGAAACCTCTTAAAGAATGGTATAAGATAGTCTGAGGGTACTGCATGGGGTATGCCTCTGGAAGGGAATTTTGATGCCTGGAAATGGGAGAAACCGAGTTAGACCCAGGCCGCAGGGGACTTTAGATGTAGATCAGGCATGGCTTCAGAAGTCTGTAATGGTAAATCAGCAGGGCATACAGAGGGCGGTTTCAGTCCGGAGGAATCGCATTCTGTGGACTTGGTCCGAGGGGGGATAGCCGTGATCGGTGATCCAGTGTCCAAAACGGAAGAGGCTCTTTTCTGGGCTGACTCTGCTGAAGTAGGCTGGATTCACCAACACTGGATCTGTTGTAGTTTCTCAGATGTCTCTGTTGTCACCAATGCAATTAATTTTCTTTCTCTCTCTACCTGAGAGTGTAACCTGGAGACGATGCACCATGTTGAATCCAGCTTCTCTTCTTCCTGTTTTTTGAGGAGGAAGAGAAGAGGGGAGATAATAGTGTGAAAAATGAAAATTTTCCAACTTTCTAACCTATCAATTTTCCAACCTAGTAGGGAATCATGTCGAGAACCACCACGACTTTTCTTTGATGGTAATTGGGTGAGATTTTAGCAGACATCATGTCCTGAATGTCTCACTGTAGCCCTTTATTCCATCAGGGGTGCCCCTAGGCAGCCCCACGGGTTATCGCCTACGTCCACCACCGGGTTCGGGAGTCTCTCCCGGACCCAGGCTCAGTAACCAGTGTTCTTTCTAGTCAACCAGGTGATTGGGTCGTGCTAAAGAAACATCCAAGGACGGGACTAGAGCCGAGATATCTTGGGCCATTCCAGGTACCGCTGATGACGCCAACCTCTCTGAAGTTCGAGGGATGAGACAACTGGGTCCACGCCGGTCACTGCAAGAAGTTGCTCAACTACGTCAAAGGATGAAGAGTATCAGTTTTGTTTATTTGTTTAGTTTATTTTAGCGAGGGAAGTGCACCTCAAACTAGCAAGGGCCACAGGGAGATATTTGTTGTTAGAACTTAAAGACACATTCCTAGAGGGTAACACACATTCCTAGAGGGTAATATCAGCTATAGGTTTAATATTAGAGCTCTGACGCCTCGCTTGCTAATCCTGTATGGGTATCCGGGCAGTTAGGCGGCCCGCAGATGTGTTACAGCATCAGTTTCTGTAAAGGGGATAGGTTTAAGGGACGGTTGTACCTGGATAGCAGATACTAGTTACAAGGTTCAGGCCCATACTGACAGGAGCAGGGCGGAGGCAGAGCTATAGCTAGTGAGGGTCGGAATATTTTTAAAGCTTTGGGGGGTCTGGGGGATCTCTAGTTTTTCGATTGGATCCGGGCTAAAGGAAATGGGAGTACATGTACTTATGATGTTTTATTTCCTTCTATACGCCGGAGTGAGATGTTCCTTGATGTCTAATCGACCGAGTTACCGAAGCCCGAACAGATGACGACATTGTCGCTGAAGAGACGAGACGCCCTGAAGACCAACCCATGGACCAGATGCAGAGGATTCCGAAGCGACCGAAGAGAACCACCACCTCCTCTGAGTCACCTCCCAAAGAGCAGAACCTCCGAGTCAAGATTTACTTTCAAGATTCGTTTTTGTTGCCAAGAGTCTACGTGTCAAGATTTGCGGGAAAAACATTGACTGCGTTATTTTCCATCATCTGTTTTGTCTTTATGGATTCAGGACTTTTCGGATACAAGAACGACTGACTGTTTTTCCAAAGAAAATCGAGATTCATCGAGGGACACTGAGGAGCATATGACAAAGAGGAGGGACTGTTGTGGAAATTTTACTAGGATGTGTTTTTAGTGTATTGTGATTAGTCTCTCAGTGTCTCGGTTTAAATAGGCACTGGAGATTAAACCATTGGAGTAGATATCTTATGCGCGGCGGAGTAGTGTCTTTTTGGCAGATGTATGGACGCCGGCTGGGGGCCCCCGTGCAATGCATGGATTTATTGGCTTGCGTGGATACATTTGTTTGGAACGCAATATATGAAAGGAACGTGCGTTTGTTCTCTCTGGTGCGTCTGATCAACCGCTAGAGATCATATAACGTTGTCCCTGTGAATGAGCGCGCATGAGAATCATAGTAACGTTATGTGGCATTGATCATTGAGCAATGCTGGATAAAGTACACTCCAGTGGTAATAGATTATTGTATTATGTATTGAAGTGATTGTTAACCACTTCCTGGTTTGCTGGTTGTTGAAATCATCTGCTGGTTTGCTATCACTTCCTGTCTCGCTGTTTGAGACATCACTTCCTGTCTTGCCCCATTTCCTGTCTGACATCACTTCCTGTTGGGCAGGTATAAAACAATAAACATACCTGTGCTGTCACTAAGCATGGGATTATCAAGCAAGCAGCACATGTCTCCTGACTCTACATGACTCCGGAAGGGATACTTCCAGTCCTTGCACAAAGCGTGGTACAACGAGGGAAATTCTTTGCGTTTGGCGCTGCTTAATGTGACATGGATTTGTGCGTTGAACCAAGCGAATTTCCATAACAATGGAGAGATCTCTCCAACTAGCGGCTACGCGTTTCGAGGCGCAGCCTCTTTGTCAAGCCTGGGTGAATGGTGCAGTAGGAGTCGCGGGAAACTTCTAGACATTTAAAACTGACAGCTGGGAGGAGTAATTGGCTGTCAGGTTACATGATAGGTGGAAGGATGAATGAGGGGCGAGTCAAATGTACAAACACACCCCTATGCTGCATTTAACATGAGAATGCTGTCCGTGATCACAGATCGGACAATTAGAGGTGAACGGACAAGCTATAAAATCACAGACCATCGGTTATGACCGAATGTCATGGCGCTGCAATAATTATGTCATGATGGTGGGAACCTCCATGTACCCAAGTCATGTTATGAGAACACAATATTGGCTGTGGTGGACATTGGTAACAGGGGCAATAAAACAATGAAAGATAAAAGTTAATAAAGAATAAAAAATGATAAAAACAGGTGTGAAGACTATATATTTCTATTTATTGAGAAGAATGATGTATCTAGTATACATCAAAAAACCGGCAAAACTAATGTGCATACGAGACATCACATAGCTGAGAGAATTAAATTAAAAGAGAATTTAAAGACTTTTTAATATGTTCTAAAAATTGTTGATACTGTGTAAAAAACAGTGCATATCTGTATCCGTAGAGGACTGATGTGCATAAAAACGATAAAATGGTGTGGATTTCAATTTCCTCGTTAAGACCTATTGATCTCAAAGTGTTTAATTTATATATCCAAAAAGTCTCTCTTTTACATAAAAGGTGAAAGCGTTCAGATGAGGATAAATGTGTGGAAATGTGTTCAATGGCGAACACTTGAAGGTCCTGGGTCCTTTTAGGAAAAATTGAGAGTTTTACCCCTTGTACGGCGCTTGTCAGAGGTACAGGGAAAATGCGGAGGAGGGAGGCAGTACTTGATGGGTACACCGGTTAACGCTTGTAGTGTGGTAGGTATACGTACGGAGGGGGGGGGAAAGGGGTGGTGGCGTAGGTGTGCGGCTTCCGTTCTGTCTGGACCGGGGTGTCCAACATGTGTACTGTAGGGAAACAAAAATTGGAGACGGAAGCGCCACTACCTAGCGCAATAAATGTGGTAGAGTGGGGTGTAAGCGTAAGTGTTGTACTCACCTGAGTCTGGGTGAGTATTCGCTTGTAATCGTCGGGTTGCAGTGAAGCAGATGGGGTGGAGGGGGTGAGGTATGCAATGGTGGGTGAAGAAGGGGTGGGCTTCTGTAACTCACCGTGGGGATAGTGGAGGGTGGCTCTCACGCCGCAACATCTGCACTACAGGCTTCTCCAGCAAACGCCTGCAGGTCACAGCTCCGTCGGGCTGCCCGAAAGCCCCAGCGTGAATCCTACTCCACTGCGGCTGAACACTCCGGCACCTCCAACCGCTCTCTAGCTCCCCCATCCAGGACAACCCGTCGCTCTACCGCTCCACAGCACCTGCCATTAGAGGACACCTGTGCCATCACTCCTGAGGACCACCCCACGGCCCACCGCCCAGGCACCACACGGTCCGCGCCGGCATCGCTGAGAGCCGCCCTCCACTATCCCCACGGTGAGTTACAGAAGCCCACCCCTTCTTCACCCACCATTGCATACCTCACCCCCTCCCGTTTGTATCCCCATCTGCCTACTGGGTTGAAACGCCACGCCACAATGAAAAAGAGGGACCACTACCACCACCACTCCACCCTATCCGCTTCACTGCAACCCGACGATTACAAGCGAATACTCACCCAGCCTCAGGTGAGTACAACACTTACACCCCACTCTACCACATTGATTGCGCTAGGTAGTGGCGCTTCCGTCTCCAATTTTTGTTTCCCTGGGTCCTTTTATGGTGTTACAGGGTGAAGTGTCGAGGAACACTTTGTTCAAAATCACCCTTCTCAATTAGACGCCTATGTTCACCAATTCTGGTGCGTAAAGGGCGTATGGTACGGCCAACATAAGTCAGACCACAATGGCATGTGAGTCCGTACACAACGTGGTTGTGGGAACATGTAATAAATTGTCTGATGCTGTAGGGATTTTTAAGATGATCATAAAACATGGTCTGGCCATGATGAATAAATTGACAGGTAAGGCACCTTGATTTTCTGCATTGGAATGTCCCAATCCTGCTGTCAAATAAAAAATGTTTTGGGCGGACCTCAGGACCTTGAAAAGATCGACTGGGTCCTACCATGTTTTTAAAAATTTTCGATTTTCTAAAGTTGATAGACGCTAAAATAGGGCCCAATTTTGGATCTTTTTGTAGAATATGCCGGTTCTTTTGTATTACTCTCTGGATGTCTTTAAAATTATTGTTAAATGTGGTGATAAATCTTATTTTGTTCTCTTCGATTGTAGCTAGATTTTGTTTGGAGGCTGAGGATCGATTTGGTTCTAGGTAGGTGGAAAATGCCTCAGTGATGTATTCTTTCTCCCTGAACTTTTCAAGAAGGAGGTGGCTGGATGCGGTGTAGTCTTCATTTTGAGTGCAATTCCTCCTTAATCTACAAAATTGGCTTTTTGGAATATTATTTTTCCATCTCGGATGGTGACAACTATTGTAGTGGAGGTAAGAGTGGCCCCCGGTAGGTTTGACATGGTTACTGGTGATAATGTCATGATTTTTGAAAGAGAGTTCCAGATCTAGAAAAAACAATTTTGTGTTGTTGACCTCATGGGTGAATGACAGTCCAAAATGGTTGTTGTTACAATGGGTGAGAAAATTGGACACGCTGTCAGGAGGGCCTTCCCAGATGATCAAAATGTCATTGATATATCTACCGTAAAACACTAGCTGTTTGGTAAAAGGGTTGTTCCTCCAAATGTGGAGGGCCTCCCAATGACCCATGGTAAGGTTGGCATAACTTGGGGCATAGTTTGCGCCCATTGCTGTCCCTTGGGTCTGTAAATAAAACTTGTCCAGAAAAGAAAAACTGCACCGAATTTACCCTCACAAACAACTATTTTTCTTTTCTGGGCAAGTTTTATTTACAGACCTAAGGGACAGCTTCGTAATTATAATATGCCTAAAGTTAGATGCCCTACGGGTGTATATACTCTTAACCCGAAGAAAGTTCTTCGGGAATTCCACAAGTTCGACTCTACACTTTACAATGAATCGACCTCCTGCACTGGGGACCCCGTGGAAAGATTTTTGCTGGAAATCTCCATCCCTTCCCTTTCCCAATCCCACAGGGAGGCCTTAGAAGAACCCATCTCACTGCAAGAAATTAAATTAGCTGTTAAAATCGCCAGATCCTCTTCAGCTCCGGGCCCTGATGGCCCCCCAGCATCTTACTATCAAAAATGTATTGATGTCCTAGCTCCTCATATGGAAACCTTCTACAATACCATCCGAGGGGGTGGCCTCCTGGACCCGGACCTGAACAGGGCGTTTGTGAGTGTAATACTGAATAAGGACCCGGGAGAGGTCTCCAATTACAGACCCATCTCCCTCATTAATAATTACTTAAAATTTCTGACAAAGATCTTGGCTAACAGAACTCATTCTTAGGGCTTTATATCCATCATGAGCAAGTAGGATTCATTAAGGGTAGACAAGGTTTGGATCAGGTAAGGAGGGCGGTTGATCTCATCTCTTTACTCCAATCCTCATGGGATGACGGTCCATCTCAACAGGGATTGCTGTTCTCCATTGATTTACAAAAAGCGCTTGACTCGGTCTCCTGGCAATACCTTTTCAGCCTCCTGCAACATTGGGGTTTCGGCCCTCACTTTATGCGGATATTGGGAGCCCTCTATTCTAAGCCAACAGTGCAGGTCCGTCTTCAAGTCAACCTGTCAGCACCTATACATGTACGAAAAGGCACTAGACAGGGATGCCCTCTCTCACCCCTGCTGTTTGCCATTGCAATCGAACCACTTGCAATTCTCATCAGAGAGAGCTTGAATGTCCGGGGGTACGTTGCGATGGAGTGGAGCACAAATGCGTCTTATTTGCAGACGATCTGCTCCTATTCATGACCTCCCCCTTGACCTCACTACCAAATATTCTTAATATATTGGAAAGGTTTGCTTCAGTATCAGGACTCAGAGTAAACGCATCCAAATCGGTGGCCCTCAACATCAACCTGCCTCTTGACTTATGGTCTAGACCAGGGCACAAAATTTCAAGTCCTGAGCTACTAGCCAGGCCTTAAGAGTTACTCACCAACAGTTGCCCCACCTATCCCCTACCCTTCCCCGGCCCTAAATCCGGCCCTGAACACACCCTCTTAAATTATCATATGAAATGACATTCTTAAGTGTTTTATTGAGAATAAAATTACAAAAATAAATATTAACAAAACCAACTTCAATAATTTTAACATAAAGCAATATAAACATAAAAGGCAAGTTTTACATAAATGGTGACACAAAATATTAACTTTAAGTGTTCAAACCTTTTATAAACTTAGTGCAATTTGTTTTAGCGCCACAATCACTGTAAGTAGACTTTCCCTAAATTAAAGTGTGGCATTAAGAGAAAATAAAGCAGAGCTTCTGTTGATGCCAAACAATATGGCATAACAATAGGAAGCCAATTTCAGACAGAGACTTGCTATGGTGTGTGATGTACAGCACGACCAAGACCTGTGTAACGTCCCCTTTCTGATGAAAAATACCACTTATCAATGGCTGTGTTTGGATTGTAATCCGTAAGTGGTGGTCCATTAACAGCAATCATCAAAAGGTCATCCAAAGTCTCTATTGCCAGTGATGAACGATACACAGTCTTTATTCTGTTTTGGTAGCTAAAGCCACGTTCACACGAGGCTGTTGTTGGGGGCAGTACGGCACAGAAGTTGACCAGAGGGAGTATTGTGGGGAATCTCTCTTTCTGCTGGTTCAATTTTTTCAAAGTCTCATTGAAAGAAAGTCCACTTTGAATGGAGAGTTTCACGTCAGCCCACTCTGCTTCTAAAAGGTCAACATTGTTCTCAAACTCATTCTTAAAAACATGTTTTGCAATTCTATGCAACTCAATTATTCCAAAGTTGAGGATGTGTGCTTTGGCTAGGATAGGCTGTCAAAAATATTAAAAGATTGCACAATATATGAAGAAACCGAATAAAGCCTCAAAATCAAATATCTTTCAGCCTTAGCCAATACAGTTTGGCTGAAATTCTCTTTCACCGGCTTCAAGGTTGGTCAGCTGCAGCCCATATAGTGTTCCATCACCTGTAAACCTATGTAGAAATTCAAGTTCGTTTTTTCCTCTCCCTTTACAAAGATCCTGAAGAGTTGTGACTGCATGTTCTAGTTTGGTTTTTATATGACAGATCATAAGTTCTTTTTTTTGAAGACCTTCTGATAATGGTTTCAGCTTGCCATAAAAATCCAATAGGAAATGCAAAAGTTTCACAAACTTCACCTGTTTAAGGTCTTTCAGTATGCCTTTAACCTTAGCAGAATCAGATGATCCTTCAGTTGATATCTGCTCAAAATGCCTCACCACTGCTTTCCAGTTTTGTGGAAAAGCACGTAAAGCATCAACTTTACTGCATAACCAGCGCACTGTGTGTTAATGCAGAGTCCAGTTGTGTCGCACAGTACAGAGGCCAGCGGTGTGATGCAGAGTACAGAGGCCAGTAATGTAATGCAGACGTCAACGTTGTAACGCAGAATAGGGACTTACTGTGTACAGTTGATATGATTCAGGAGATCTATTCCTCTCGTGGTGTTGGTGGGGGGGTGCAGTGATGTTGCCTCCATGTACTGAGGGGAAGCCTCCAGCAGCCTCGTTGAGCCTCCCTTCCGGTCTGGCAGTGCAGAAATGTAGAGTACAAAGGTCAGAGGTATGACGCACAGTACAGAGATCAGTACAGAGTACAGAAGTCAGTGGTGTGATGCAGAGGTCAGTAATGTAACGCACATTGCAGAGGTCAGCGCTGTAATGCCCATTACAGAGGTCAGCGCTGTAATGCCCATTACAGAGGTCAGCGCTGTAACGCACATTGCAGAGGTCAGAAATGTAACACGCAGTGCAGAGGTCAGTACTGTAACGCGCATTGCAGAGGTCAGTACTGTAACGCGCATTGCAGAGGTCAGCGCTGTAACGCACATTGCAGAGGTCAGAAATGTAACACGCAGTGCAGAGGTCAGTACTGTAACGCGCATTGCAGAGGTCAGTGCTGTAACGCACATTGCAGAGGTCAGCAATGTAACACACAGTGCAGATGTCAGTACTGTAACGCGCATTGCAGAGGTCAGTACTCTAACGCACATTGCAGAGGTCAGTGCTGTAACGCACATTGCAGAGGTCAGCGCTGTAACGCGCATTACAGAGGTCAGTACTGTAACGCGCATTGCAGATGTCAGTGCTGTATCGCACATTACAGAGTTCAGCGCTGTAACGCACACTGCAGAGTTCAGTGCTGTAACGCACATTGCAGAGTTCAGCGCTGTAAGGCACATTGCAGAGTTCAGCACTGTAATGCATATTGCAGAGTTCTAATACAAAAAAGAAAAAAATGGGCAAGCGCACTACCAAGGGATAACAACTAATTGGAGGGGTATTCACAGGCAGGAATTACAGTGTGCAAGCTCTATATAGAACAGGGAGAGGAACCCTGTGACAACCTAATAGAAACAAAGTGTATTGAGAGCGCTACTATTGTAGTAAGTAAATGTAAACTCACATTTAAGATGTCCTCTGAAGCCCCAGAGGATCCAGTGGAGCCCCTGGAAAGTTGCACCCTGATTCAGCACAATGGAATGGGAAGCAAATGCCTGATAGGGCGATAGCTGTAGTAGAAGGGCAGCTGTCTGCCGCACAAAATCAGCTGGCCAGGCTGAGTCATTGCGGCAAGAAGCAATAACGGCCACACGCTGCCAGCCGCCGTATGTGGGTCAGGCACTCCACATTTGGAACAATAACCCATTTGCTAAATGGCTAGTTTTCTATGGTAGGTATATTGATGACATCCTGATTATTTGGGATGGCCCTACCGACGATGTGCCCGAGTTACTCGCCCATTGTAATAACAACCAGTTTGGGCTGTCCTTTACCCTGGAGTCCAACCAAATTGGTGTTTTTGGATCTCGAATTGTCCTTTAAAAACAACTATATCATTACCAATAATCATGTTAAACCAACTGGTGGCAATTCTTATCTGCACTATAAGAGTTGTCATCATCCGAGATGGAAGAATAATATCCCCAAAAGCCAATTCTGTAGACTCTGGAGAAACTGTACCCAAAATACAGATTATAACACATCTAGCCAACTCATCCTCAATAAATTTAGAGAAAAGGAATATCCGGAGGATCTCATTATGGAGGCTTTCTCCGGCTACTCAGAAGGGGGCTGCCCCTCATATTCAGAACATCATCCAACCACTAAACAATAAAGGTGATCAGCGCCAGTAAGTGTAATGTGGAAATATGAGCTACCAAGCACTAAGGATATAACTAAATATCTGGAAAATGTGAAAAACAATATTGTGCCGAGCTAATAATCATACATATCTAATAAATTGAAACATATATAAATGAGTCACATACATGAGCCTTCAAACAAATGAGGCATAAGAAATATCTACACAAATACAAAAAAGCAATAGAGGCAAAAAAAGTCCCAAGGAAAAAACAAACGCAAACAATGGTGATTGTGCAAAAAATTCCTCAGATGATTCGCAGCCAATGTGCATATAACTCTCAGGTAAGGATAATCACACAATGCAGGCAGACCTTCACCTCCACCCAGTGAGTGATGATAACAAGTGAATGCTCACCTGGGGAGGTAGACCCACAGAGCTAGGTCAAATGCACTTTTTCCCTTCTTAATGGGGGAGGGAAGCCCATGCACAGAAAAAGGCGATAAGGTCTCCTCAGATCACAGGTACCAGTATAAATCCAGGTGGAAAGAGAAAAAGGACAAGGACATAATGCGTAACGTCCAATAAAATTCAATTTATTATATAAAAAATGCGTACTCACAATGGTGTAAACAGTACAGGCATTGGGTATTGCTGGATCATACCAGCAGGACAAATGGCAGCAAAGTGATAAGAAAACTGTTCGTCCGGCTCAGCGTGGTGACATCAGGAGCTCTGCCCAACCACTGGATCATCCAACCACTAGTGAAGATAACAAAATAAGATTCATCACCACCTTCAATAACAGTTTCACAGCTATTCAAAAAGTCATACGTAAACATTGGCATATTTTACAAAAAGACCCCAAATTGGGTCCCAACTTACCATCCAATCCATCTATTAATTGTAGGAAGTCTAAGAGCATTAAAAATATGGTAGGTCCCAGTCGATCTTTCCAAGGCCCTGAAGTTCGTCCTAAACATTTTCTTTTTGATAATAGAACTGGATTTTTCCAATGTAAAAAATCGAGATGTCTGACTTGTCAGTTCATCCAGCACGGTCAAACTGTTCTACGATCATCTTCAGAAACCCCACATTATCAAACAATTTGTAACCTGTTCCCATGACCACGTGGTATATGGTCTAAAATGCCCATGCGGTCTGATTTATGTGGGTCGCACCATAAGACCTCTACGCGCCAGAATCGGTGACCATAGACGCCTGATAGAAAAGGGAGACGTAGAATACAGTGTACCAAGACACTTCACATTCAAACATAATAAAAGAATTCAAGATCTTCAGATGTTCGCCATTGAACAAATTTCAAATCAATTATCCCCTTCTGAACGGTTTCACGTTCTTTTCAAAAGAGAGACCTATTGGATATATAAATTAAATACCCTGGCCCCAACAGGTCTCAACGAGGGAATCAAAATCCACACCATTTTGTAAGCCCAGTGTTGAAGTACTGTTTGGTCTATGTCACTGTTCCAATCATTATGTGTTTAATTTATTCATTTATTTACTTTTTTCCACCATCTCCTAATCAATTGGTGAGGCTTTTAAATACACCTAGTATTGGATATGCCATCAATACTAGATGCACTCAATCTGTCCAAATACTGTTTTAATAAAATGTTGATGGATAGATTTTTTATCTCTCATAATAAACCCTTTTAACTAGTTTTAACCTTATTTCTACATATATACACTTTTTGATATCAATCTTTTTGAGTGCTGTACACACCTATTAGACATTTAGTGCTCCTGGAATCTCCATATATTACTGAGTGCAGCAGAACAAAAAGGATTTATGATCTATATGTGCCTCTGTAAGATCGGGGTGGGGGCGTGTACCCATGTCCGACTCGCCCCCTCTCCACAGCTCCACCTATCAGGACGGTGGGACTGACGCTGATCCCTCCCAGCTGTCAAATTTAAATGACAGTAGTCTCCCGCAATTTTGTTCTTCTTTCTGACCCGAGCTTGACAAAGAGGCAGTTGCCTCGAAACGTGTTGCTACCAACCGCCACAGAACCCTCTTCACACATCACTTCCAGCTGCCTGACTGCTATCGCACTGTTCCAGCCAGCGGACAAAACTCCATCACATGACCGTTATTGCTTCTTGCCGCAACGACTCAGCCTGGCCAGCTGATTTCGTGCGGCAGACAGCTGCCCTTCCACTACAGCTATCGCCCTATCAGGCATTTACTTCCCCATTCCATTGGGCCGAATCAGGGTGCAGCTTTCCAGGGGCTCCACCGGATCCTCTGGGGCTTCAGAGGACATCTTAAATGTGAGTTTACATTTACTTACTTCAGTAGTAGCACTCTCAAAACACTTTGTTTATATTGCAGAGTTCAGCGCTGTAACGCACATTGCAGAGGTCAGCAGAATAAGGAAGAAAGAAAAGGGACTTACAGTTCACTTAGCTGGTATTCAGGTGCCCTCTCCTTTCTCCTGGTGGAGGTCGTGGGGGGACGCGGTACTGAGATCCTCCATCTACCGACAGAAAACTTTATTTTCAGGTTCAGCTGCATTACTGTCTGCCTGTCCAATAGTAACTCTGCAGGCTTCCTCCCAGCCTATGGCAGCGGAGGAAGCTGCAGGTGCCCGAAAGACATCAAAAACTGATTCTTCTCCTCGGCCGCTCCAGCTACAGAGTGGCCCAGGAGGAGAGAACACAAAAAAGGCGCTCGCTGCTCGGAAGCGGCGGTAGTGTTCCATCACAGGTCCTTCCGGCGGCGCACCCCCTCGATGGCATTCCACTCGCCCCACGCAATTTTCACTCGCAAATTGCGCCCAACCTGGGACCATGTCCCATATTTGGTGGAATTGCCCTAGACTCAGACCCTTTTGGAATAAATGTTACGCCTTATTATCTAGAGTTCTCCATGTGGCAATCCCAAGAGACCCACAATGTATTTTGCTCAACAAACTGGTCCCGAAACTGAACAAGGTTCAAAGCAAATTATTTCTATTTTTTGCTTTAGCGGCAAAGATCTCTATTGCAAGCCCCTTGAAAAAATCCCAAGTCCCCTTTATGCACTTTAAATCTAAAGACAATTAGATCATGATTCATGAGAAATTGCATAGTATCCTTCGAGCTCAACGACCTCTTTTTGAGAAAATTTGGGAACCCTGGTTACAATATCTTGGCCTACTTGACTGTACCTAATTACCAATTACTCTCACCAACAGGGTGACACAAAGGGGGGGGGGCTAGACGTCAGAGCCTGCTGTTAACCCTTCTTCTTGCATCTCTCCTTGTATACCTACTTGTTTTTTTGTTTTTTTCTCCTTTCCACTCCCTTGGATAGCCTCTCCCAAGATTGGGCCTCAGCTAGGTCCATCTTCATTGAAGGTGACCCATTACGTATTCTGGTTCAATATAGGGAAAGATTTTTACAGTTTATTCTATGGTCTTACTTCCATTTTGCCACTGATAACATAAACCTTTATGTCGGATACATTATTAGAGTTCATTGAATGTGGGAAGACTGTCCCGTCCTAACTGTGCATGTCTTTTGTTCTCATTTTCTATTGTCAATTAAAATTTTCTCAATAAAAAACTTTGAAATAAAAAAGCTAGTTTATATAAAACCATTTGAAATAATTACTTAAGTATTCCTAATAACTCTAAAAAAATGTTTGTAATTATAAATCTAGTGTTTAACATTATATAATTAAAATACATAATTAAAACAAACTAATACATAGGCAGACTGATATAAAGAACTGTACTATGACAAATATAGTCCATAATGATAACCAATAGGACTCTAGCATGTAATAAATTCAAGTGGACATTAAAATTATTGAGCTTCATGATATAATAATGTATGAATGTTATATGGTAATATAAAGTGTATTAAATTTATTTTTAGTTTTAATTTTATAAACAAAGCATTAAAAAACGTAGATATATGAGCAACCCTAATTTGTATATTGATCAGTGGTCAATAACAAGTGACTATGAAGTGCATCTCTGACCCTAAATGCATGTTAATATGTCTTGGATGCCAACATGTGCAATGTGCAATGGCTGGGACATGTGCAATGGCTGGGACTACTATTACGTGTAACAGGAAGCAACGGACCCTGGAACAACAAATCCCTCAACACCGGAATCGGCAAGGGATCCACCACCGATAGTCGGCATAGAAGAGGATACCAGGGGCGCCGTGGCCAACGTGGCAGTACTGCCAACACCGTCACTGGCTCCCAGGAGAGCTTCTTCAGGAAAACGAGGATCATCGGAACAGGTGGAAAGGCATATGCCGTCTGAAAAGTCCAATCCGCTGTAAGAGCGTCCGTGGCCATTGCCTGGGGACACGGGAATCAGGTGACAAACCATGGCAGTTTGGCATTCACGGGGGACGCAAAGAGGTCCACATGTTGGAGGAAGGCCCATCTCGTCAGGCTCCTAAAGGCCGACTGGGAGAGGGACCACTCGTTGTTGTCCAGATACGTTCGAGACAGGTAGTCCGATTGAAGGTTTGAGTGACCCGAAATATACGTGGCCGTGAGATGCAAGAGGTTGTTCTGGGCCCATGACATCATAGGGGCCACTTCCACTAGAAGACTCCGACTGCGAGTCCCCCCTTGTCTCTTCACGTAGGCCACAGCTGTGACATTGTCCATGCGTAGCAGGACCGAGAGGTCCCGGATCAGATCCCAAAATGCCAACAGGGCCTGAAAAGCTGCTCTCAGCTCCAGCACATTTGAAATTACTCCTTTCATGGAAGAGCGCCATTGCCCCTGAGCAGAGCGACCCTGGCAGGTCACTCCCCATCCGAATTCGCTGGCATCTGAAGTCACCACAATCCACTGAATGGGGAGAAGCGAGTAACAATGGAGAAGGTTGGAGTCGTCCAGCCACCAACGAAGACTGTCCCTCACGGAGGGGCTGATCCTGATCCTCTGGTCCATGCGACCCGAACGCCACTGCGCCAGGAAAGCGGACTGGAATGGCCTGGATCTCCACTGCGCCCATTGCACCATAGGGATCGTGGAGACCATCGTGCCGACTATCCTGAGACAATGAGCGGCCGAAAGGGATACAGCTACCGAGGCCACGGAAATCCTTTGAACAACATCCAGTAGCTTCTCTCGAGGAAGGGTACACCAGGTTCTGAGAAGGGCTCAAGTGACTCTTCATGATGTTGACGATCCAGCCAAAGTCCTTGAGAGTGGAAAGCACCAGGGACCGATGTAATAGATCTTTGTCGTGACTGAGCAGTAAGATGTCGTTGAGGTAATGATGAATCCTGACCCCTTTTATTCTGAGAAAAGCCACCAGTGAGAGCAGAATCTTTGTAAAAACTCTGGGCGAGGTGGTGAGCCCGAAGGGTAGGCACCCGAACTGTAAGTGGAGTTGCCCCACAGCGAAGCGCAGGAATGGATGAAAATGTGGATGAACTGGCACATGAAAGTAGGCGTCTTTTAAATCTATAGAGAGAAGACAATCTCCAGGCTGGATAACTTTCAGTATGGTCTGTAAAGATTCCATCTTGAAATGGACCTTCTCGATGAAGCGGTTGAGGTATGTTAGGTCCAGCATGGGTCTCCAATCGCCTGTCTTCTCAAATGAATATTTATTGAGTTTAACAAAGAATACAACACATACATGTTGCAGTAGAATCATACAACCTGTCTTCTTTTGAACCAGGAATAAGGGAGAATATACTCCGAAAAAGCGCTCCTGGCATGGAACCGCCACCACCGCCCTTTGGGAAAGAAGGAACATACTGCAAAAGCACTGTCCGCTTGCTGGTGCATTCTGGCAGCTGGGTAGAAACGAAGGAAGGTCGGGGGTGCCCCAGGAAGGTCCAAGCATGCCCCCGTAAAATTGTGTCCACCACCCACCGATCTTCTATATTGGCCGCCCAAATACGTCCGAAGGTGGTCAACCTGGCCCCCACCTGGTTGGGCGGGCGAAACTTCAAAAGGACTGTTGACGATCCTGTGTAGAGGGAGAGGGTCCCTTTTTTGGCTTGAGGAATGAGGAAGCGGCCTTCCAAGGCCTCCCGAACTGTCTGCCATGCTTGTAGGATTTTGCATCCCTCATAGGAAGTACGGTTACCCTCACGAAAGCGAGCATTCTTCTGTCACAAAAGCCGTCTGTCTTGAGGGAGGAAGCCCAACTTCCCCCCAGTGTCTTTGGAAATGGCCGAATCCAGTTTATCGCCAAATAGCGACTGCCCATTGAAGGGAATACGACACCACCCTTGCTTGGAGGTGGGATCAGCTACCCACGGCCTCAACCACAGGGCCCTGCGTCCAGTAACCGACAGCAGCATAACCCTCGCCAAGGAACGCACCACATCAATGGAGGCTTCCGAAATTAAAGTGGATGCCAATTTGAGGTTCCTGAGGGTGTCCAATATCTCAGTTTTACCAAGATCGATGGTAACTGCGGCATCTGTCCACACCTCAAGAGCCTTAGAGGTGGAGGCTAGGGCAAAGGCCGGTTTACCGTTAAAAATACCTTTTTAAGGTCGAAATCAATGCGGCGATCAAGGACATCCCGAAAGGAGACTGCGTCATCTAACGGTAATGTCACGTGCCGTGCTAGACGCATGACAGCCGCGTCTACAACAGGAGCCACTTCTAGCTCCTTGAAGTCATCCTTCCTGAAAGGGTACAGTTTTGAAAAGCGGTTCCAAAATGCAGTTTTCCTGTCCGCCTGGCTCCACTCTTCAGTGATCATCTCTTTGAGTTCCACCAGAAAGGGAAAGCTGAGCGCCTCCTTCCTGACATGCTTGACGAATCTGCACTTTTTGTCGGGTTCGACAACCTCATCTTCCCACTGTAACGCTCGTCTAACGGCCTTAACAAAAGGCTGGACCAGAGCGAAGTCAAAGCCAACCTCCAAGTCCACGTCCGACCCTGAAGCCTCACAATCAGTGGCAGAACCAGGGTCCACCTCCAGTGGTGCCCCAGCCGGATCCGACCGGCTTCTGCCCTGCCCAGA
Source organism: Nanorana parkeri (assembly GCF_000935625.1). NCBI lineage: Eukaryota > Metazoa > Chordata > Amphibia > Anura > Dicroglossidae > Nanorana > Nanorana parkeri. The sequence continues at coordinate 19,744 of NW_017308220.1, read as the reverse complement.
AGTACTGGGCTGAGGCTGCGAGGTGGATTGGGTACAGGCCACGAAATCCCTCATGGACTCCTGAAAAACCTGCTTCATCAGGGAAACAACCTGGAGATTGTCAGCTGCCCTGTCTCTGGTGGCGTCTTGAAAACAGAAGTCACAAGCTGTTTTCCCAGGCAAGGCTGGATTACTGCACTCCCAGCATTGATCAGGGCGAGGTTGTGGATGGTGTCTCTGGGGAGAGCGCGCCCGACGTTCCACAGAAGGAGAATCATGGCGTTCCCGGTACAGTCTGCGTGGAGGCCGGCGGTCCTGGGAGGGCGATCTGTACCTTGACGAGGAAGACCCGCGTCTCTCCCCGTGTGATCTGGAATTGTCCCGATAAGATCTAGATTGGCTAAGAAGAAAAAATACATACCATCATTGAAGTGTCCTGCAGCAATCCATGTAGAAACACACGCTGACAGCCGCTTACCTTCTTTGGTACTGGTCTGGAGTAGGGGTTGGCTTGTCATTGGGCATAGTGCAGGGAGCAAAGGCTGTAACACATAGAGAAGCCAGTCACAGAGTGCATGGATACGGCCAGCAACACAGACCCCAGGCATCCCAGCAAACACCAGGCTTACCTGAAGCCAGAGAGGTCACTAGCTTTGCATAGCGGCCAAGAGATGCAGTAGCAAGGTAGAAAGCATTCCCAGGGGTGTCCCAGCACCAGTATTTTAAAAGATACCGCTGCTGTAGGCTCCGCCCCAGGATGCCGATCACGTCCTACTGCGCATGCGCTGCCCACGATCCATACCGAGGCTTGGAACTCATCTGCGTTCCAGCCCCGGCGTCTGCATAGAAAGAGCCGATGCCTCCCCCCTCCGCCCCACTGGACAAGGAGAGAGACCCAAAGCGGCCGCACAGTCAGTCCCACAGCACAGCCATTCCTCCCCCCAAGATGGAGACACATAAACCCGGATTTACCGGGCAACACAGAGCCTGAGACAAGGAGAGGCTTTCCCACACATACCCTGCAGGGCAAAAGAAGGGACTGCACTCACAATCCAGGAAGGGTGGACGGCCACAGGTTTACAATGGCCAGGTAAGCGACCATCGCCTTCACCTATCAGACTTCTAAGGAGGAAAAAGGAGGAACGCTAGTGGCTGGCTCAACTTTAAGAGTTAAACATCCTATCAGATTCGGGGGCGGAGCCTACACCCATTGTGTGCTGCCATGGAACAGTCGGGAAAGAGCGCGTGTGTGTGTCTGAGTCTGAGTGTCCCATCTTGTCTGCATGTGTGTAAGTGTCCTAAGAATCAGTCTATCTAAACCTCCCCCCTAGTGTAATCCGAACTACGTAATGTGAATAGTATAGTCATTGTATTCACGTACAAACATCTGTTACCAATCTCTGCATTTCATTAACTGAAACATTCCGTACCTGTCCATCATTGAATATATACATATATAGATTGACAGTTAGGATCCCAAGAAATATTACAATAAACAGAATACAGTTTACATAGAAGTATTAATGACATATGCAGCCTAATTATCCATCCTCTGGAATGGTGACCTAGGACCTTTCTTGACCTTTTCCGTGACCTTTCTAAACTTCTCAGGCTTAAGAGGAGTAGACACATCTGGAGGCAATTAATAACAAATATTCTCTTTCATACATTTAACTTAACTTGGTGAGAATACCTAGGGCCCTCTTTAATAAATGAAATATATAACTATTTATCATATTGTACATGATAATCATGATATTAAAGATTTAACAACACCCCTCCAAATCATTGGATTCAGGTGTTCCAATCACCTCCATGGCCACAGGTGTAAATCAAGCATCTAGTCATGCAGACTGCTTCTACAAACATTTGTGAAAGAATGGGTCGCTCTCAGGAGCTCAGTGAATTCAAGCGTGGTACCGTGATAGGTTGCTACCTGTGCAATAAATCCATCCGTGAAATTTCCTTGCTACTAAATATTCCACAGTCAGCTGTTAGTGTTATTATAACAAAGTGAAAGCAACTGGAAACAACAGCAACTCAACCACAAAGTGGTAGGCCACGCAAAATGACAGAGCGGGGTCAGTGCATGCTGAAGCGTACAGTGCGCAGAAGTCACCAACTGTCTGCAGAGTTAATAGCTACAGACTTCCAAACTTCGTGTGACCTTCAGATTGGCACAACAACAGTGCGTAGAGAGCTTCATGGAATGGGTTTCCATGGCCGAGCAGCTGCATCCAAGCCTTACATCACCAACTGCAATGCAAAGCATCGGAAGCAGTGGTGTAAAGCATGCCACCACTGGACTCTAGAGAGGTGGAGACGTGTTCTCTGGAGTGACAAATCACGATTCCCCACCTGGCAATGATGGACGTGTCTGGGTTTGGCAGATGCCGGGAGAACGGTACTTGCCTGACTGCATTGCTCCAAGTGTAAAGTTTGGTGGAGGGGGGATTATGGTGTGGGGTTGTTTTTCAGGGGTTGGGCTTGGCCCCTTAGTTCCAGTGAAGGGAACTCTTAAGGCATCAGCATACCAAGACATTTTGGACAAATTCATGCTCCCAACTTTGTGGCCCATTCCTGTTCCAACAAGACTGTGCACCAGTGCACAAAGCAAGGTCCATAAAAACATGGATGAGCACGTTTGGGGTGGAGGAACTTGACTGGCTTGCACAGAGTCCTGACCTCAACCTGATAGAACACCTTTGGGATGAATTAGAGTAGAGAATGCGAGCCAGGCCTTCTCGTCCAACATCAGTACCTGACCTCATAAATGCGCTTCAGAAAGAATGGTCAAACATTCCCATAGACACACTCCTAAACCTTGTGGACAGCCTTCCAGAAGAGTTGAAGCTGTTATAGCTGCAAAGGGTGGGCCAACTCAATATTTAACCCTACGGACTAAGACTGGGATGCCATTAAAGTTCATGTGCATGTAAAGGCAGGTGTCCCAATACTTTTGGCAATATAGTGTATGTATTCTAAATATAATAAATATTAGGGAAAATTGTTCTATTATACTTCAAGTCATTTTCCTTTCCTGGCTCCTCCTCATGTCAGCGCCCTGCGGGTCAGCTCCGCTCTCATGACCTCCTCCTAGGACCACCCTCATAGTAATAAAATGTTGTAAACGCTGGAGCAATTGAACCCCTCCGCCTGCTCACCGCACATAGGGGATCCCTGCTCCTCCCTGGATCGTGGGGCTGTGACAACTGCCGTGCTTCGCAGTTACCCAAGGAGGACTTCCTTGGAGGGTGGACCCATCACCTGCTGTCAGGACCTCGAGTCCTCTCTCTCTCTCTCCCTGACCAAACCGCAAGTAGCCTGGGGATTATTGTGTACTATAGACTGCTATTAGTGCGAACCATATCTCCTATCTTGCCTGTGTATGCCTGTTGTCGCCCTCAACTTCTCCTGGGGCAGTTTCAACAGGACTCTCATGCAGGATCATGCAGAATGGAAGGAATACATACACCAGGCTGAAATTCTACCTGTGCATCAATGCATCTTGTGCAAGGGCTGCCGGCTCGTAATACTAGGAAAATAATCTGGGGGCTCTGGCATTCCGGGATGTCGCCATGAGATCGATCTCCGGAATTCCCCACAGGTGCAAAATGGGATCCAGATACTGACTGTTCAGCGCCCACTTGTTCTGATCCACGAAATTGCGACTGAGCATGTCCACCATCACATTGTCCACTGCCGAGAGATAAGACGTCATCAGATCTTTGAGGTTCGTCTGTGCCCATCTGAAAATGTCTTGTGCAGTCTGAAGAAGCGGAAGACTTTTTGTGCCCCCCTGTTTGGCTATATAGGCCACTGTGGTCTTGTTGTCTGAAAAAAATCTTCACTTCTGACCCCCGAAGTAGTGGACCAAAGAATTTCAGAGCTTCCTGGACCGACAATAGCTCTAATAGATTTGAACTTAATGTATGCGGTTCTTGAACATGGGTTCGAGGGTGAATACTGTTGTTAGAGATGTGAGCTAGTTGTTTGTTTGGAAGCCCAGATTTTGGATCTAAACAACAAACTGGCAACACTGAGGAGCATAACCAACATGGAAAGGAGTCTGGACTTGGCTCTGTTGGAGGGCGGCATAAATGAGGAGGGGGGTCTGGAGGAGCAGGATCCAGAGGTGGGTAGCTGGGTTACCGTTAGAAGGCAGGATAGAGGGAAGAGTGCAAGAGAGGCCAGTCCTGGATTAATATACCCCAATAAATATGCCAGGTTGCAGGATGTTGGGGATATTAGTTCAGGGGTGAAATGTTGCTGTTATGTTGCGCTAGGTCCTGTGTAGCAATCTCACAAGGGATTAGTGTTGTATCAACAACTAATCTCCTCCTTTAATTCCACATGATCTATGACTCTATATAAATGGATTAAAAAAGCAAAAAACAAATGTGTCGTGATCCTTATTAAACACGTGTATAAGATAGTACTAATTATGTTGTGCTCAGTTTTGTAAACCAACGAACAAACTCTACAAATAAAAAGTGAGTGTCAGCATCGTACCGCTACAGCGTTGCCAATTATAATTGGGTGATAAAGTATAGTGCTGTAATTACGATCGCTAAAGCCTGGAAAACACCTAGGGTGCCTTTGAGGCAAATAAGGACTAAGCTGTCTTAGATCATGACTCACGAAAAATTGGCGAGCATTCTCTTGGATAAAGTTGTACAGTTCGAGCTTATATGGGAACCTTGGCTGGCTTATATCGGCTTTCCAACAGTATGGGAGAGATAGAGTGATTTGGGGCCCCAGCCCACCCCGACCAGAACACTTTCCTGGACACAGGTTTTCCCGTAGTAGTGTTAGTTCGTTAGATCTGGTGTATTTTCCCCCTGTTCGTTTATAGTCTTGTAGGTTTCTTATGTGGTCTGTCCTTGTCTAAGAGACGCTATAAGGTCATCCTCCCACGGGTCACGTACCGATCAGACCTAATTAATATTAGTTATCCTGTTTGTGGATTACAATCGGGATTTAATGTTCAGAATATAATCTCGGGTGAAACGCGTCGATTTCACAATTGAATTAACTTTAGTGTGTTATTAGATAGATGAGGCTTTTGGTTACAACTAAAAGCCGTGAAATTATAATCTCCTGGAACATTAAGATTTTATATTGGATAGGAAATTGGTCAGGTTAGAATTAAAATTGAGTTTCATTGGTTAAAGGAGAACTATGAGGTGAGTGCTTTTCACTCACCTCATAGTTCTAGCCGACTTGTGACAATGAGACTGTCACATGTCGGCTCAGTAGATCGGGAGGTGATCGAACACATACCGGCGTTCGCTCACCTCTCGATCCTGTCACGGCTCTCTGCCGTGACAGGGGAGGGGCTGGATTCCCCCCTCCCCGCTCCGCCAGCGCTGACTGGCGGAACGGACGGGGGAGGGGGCGGGTACAGCTGGCTCTGCCTCTAGGTAGGCAGAACCAGCTGTCAGTCATGCAGCTAGGCGGATCCAGACATAATTGTCGGGAACCGCTTCAGCTGCGGTGTTTTAGTATACCGCGAGCAGCAGCTCGTGGTATACTGCGGCGTCTCAGTATGCCGCAAGCTACAGCTCGCGGTATACTGAGCCCAGGGGGACGGTACGAGGCCATTTTGTGTCCTCCCGTTACCCTAAGGAGAACTATGGGGAAAAGCCTTAACCACATAGTTCTCCTTTAATTTCTTGAAAGGATTATTTTAAGATCTAGCATTTAAGGTAACTACTGGTGAAATACACTACTATAAGACCGGACTCTTCCTAATATGGTATTAATGTGAGGTTTTTTCTCTCTCTTTGAAGTGTACTGTGAAAATGTAATTTATTTTTAACACACTAAGGTTATTAGCATATACTTTTACACGGTATGTTGAACATTAAAAACTAGTGGGGCTGGAAAAGTCTCTTCTAGACGGATACTGTATTATTATATGGTTGTATGTTGTATATGTTTTGTTATGTCGTGATGAAAACAATAAAAACTTTTGATATTAAAGTATAGTGCTGTATTGATGAATCTCGTGTAGCGGTCTGTGAAACCCTTATGTGCTATAAATGCTTGATTCCACTCTGTAACTTACATCTAGTGGTTTAACTACATAAAAGCACTTGCATCCATAACTCTGTTATTCTTAGTGAATGTGACTACAAAAATAAATGTGATCAAGAGTTACATCCAAATGCTCCTTTCAAACATGTGAATTCCCAAAACATATCATGAATACATAAACATCAGGTGTATATTGCAATTGGGAAGCCTTTCCCAGGATAACGTGACACGATGTCAACACAAATAAATCTATTAACCGAGTGATCCTCTATTGAACCCGGCAGTGATTTTTTGAAAAGAAAGGGGGTAAGTTTACTTCGCTTGTTTCAGAAGCATTGCATGAAAAGAAGGTTCTATTCGATTATGTCCACAGTGTCCACCAACTAGAGTCCAAACGATCTTTCCTGTTGTAATGATCGTCCTCTTCCACAGTTTTTCACAGACAGGCTTTAACCCTTTCGCTGCCAAGGACGTATGGCATACGGAGCTACAAAAGTGCTTCCAGCTGGCCAGCTCAGTATGCCATATGGACCTGGCATTTACAGTTCTACTATAAGCTGATGCACGGATACTGATTTTGGTGTGTTTTAACAATTGAATTGTGTATTTTTATCGGTTTAATATTAATTTGAGAAACATTTGCGCAATTATCGCAGGGCCTACAAATTTAGTATCACCATCTTTTTATTCTACCGGGCCTGCGCTTTCAGAAAATATATGGTTTGGGGGTCTTTTACAAACGCTAGCAACGCAGCAGTTGAAAATCAAATCAATAGGAAAAAATTGCAGAAAATTCAAAAATGGCTTGGCCAGCTGATTTGAAAAATGTTCCGGAGGGCTTGGCAGCGAAAGGGGAGTTACTGGCTTTGATCTCTTACCGCTGAGGATTTTTATCATTCATCATCCTGTAAGTGCATTTTGATATACTTTTTGGAATAAATATTTTAAATACTGCACTTAGGAGGCTTTGCTTTATTTTTTCTCTTTTTTTCCTTTTTAAACTTTCCCTTTGGGACACCGTTGGGTGGACTCCGCTATCCTACGGCGTGGAGAGAGTTAACCGAAGGGGACTGAGTGAGCGGTGCACAGCCAGCCCATCTGTGAAAAACTGTGGAAGAAGACGATCATTACAACAGGAAAGATCGTTTGGACTCTAGTTGGTGGACACTGTGGACACAATCTAATAGAACCTTCTTTTCATGCGATGCTTCGGAAACAGGGGAAGTAAACTTACCCCCTTTCTTTTCCAAAAATCACTGCCGGGTTCAATAGAGGATCACTCGGTTAATAGATTTATTTGTGTTGACATCGTGTCACGTTATCCTGGGAAGGGCTTCCCAATTGCAATATACACCTGATGTTTATGTATTCATGATATGTTTAGGGAATTCACATGTTTGAAAGGAGCATTTGGATGTAACTCTTGATTACATTTATTTTTGTAGTCACATTCACTAAGGATAACAAAGAGTTATGGTTGCAAGTGCTTTTATGTAGTTAAACCACTAGATGTAAGTAACAGAGTGGAATCAAGCATTTATAGCACATAAGGGTTTCACAGACCGCTACACTAGATTCATCAATACAGCACTATACTTTATCACCCAAATACAATTGGCAACGCTGTAGCGGTACGATGCTGACACTCACTTTTTTGTAGAGTTTTGTTAGTTGGTTTACAAAACTGAGCACAACATAATTAGTACTATATTATACATGTGTTTAATAAGGATCACAACACATTTGTTTTTTGCTTTTTTAATCCATTTATATAGAGTCATAGATCATTTGGAATAATAATGGATAAAATAAATATAGAGCAAGTAACTAAAGTGGTGATTAATCAAGGGCTGTAATACAAAGGAGGAAAGAGGGCTCACTCCACTAAATTCAGCCAATGTACTTAATCAAATCAATCTAGTAAATCATATCAATCCACTCAGTCTATTAAGTAATATATCAAGTAAAGGGTCCACCATACCAAGGTTTAATAAAAAAAGTAGTGGGGAGCCAGAAATGTGTAATAATGTAACCCTAACTAGCACTAAACTTAAATGCATGTACACCAATGCTAGAAGTGTAGCAAACAAATTACAGGAGCTCAAAGTTATGCTACTCGAGGAAGACTTCGATATAGTGGGAATAACAGAAACTTGGCTAGACAGCTCACATGATGACTTGGCAACTACTGTACATGGGTACAACCTGTTCAGAAGGGACAGGGTTGGTAGAAGGGGTGCAGTGGTATGCCTATATGTAAAAAACCAAAAGCTGCGTCACGTAGTATGCAACACTAATTGGGACAACATATTTCTAAAACTGGACACTGGCCAGAAGTGGGATTGTTTTAAAAACACATTACACAATGCATACCATTGGTAAACAAAAATAAAAGATCAAGAACTAAGCCCATGGCTAAATAAAACGTTAAAACAATACATCAAAGAAAAGAAGCTGGCATTTTTTAAAATATAAAGTGGAAGGGACTGCATTGGCATTCCAGAACTACAAGGAATGCAACGAGATATGTAAACATGAAATCCGGACAGCTAAAATAGATTATGAAAGCATATTGCCACAGTCAGTAAAAAGAACCCCCAAAAACTCTTCTAGTATATAAACAGCAAAAGGGTAAAGAAAGAACAGGTCAGCCCATTAAAAGATGAAAACTGGAGATTAGGGACAAACAACAGGGAGAAGACCGATGTATTGAATTAATTTTTCTCCTCAGTATACACTCGGGAGAGTTACGGGTTTAATAGAGATAAAAATGGGAGTTGCTCAGTGCGTAAAATACCTCAGTGGTTGACAGTAACTGGGGTACAACAAAGATTTGAAACAATGAATGCATATAAATCTTTAATACCAGATAACCTGCACCCAAAGGTACTTAAAGAACTCAGCCAGGTTATAGCAAGACCATTATTCCTCATTTTCAAAGACTCCATAGTAACTGGTAAGGTACCAAGTGACTGGCGGAAGGCTACAGTAGTGCCAATATTCAAAAAAGGGTCAAGATGCCAACCTGGGAACTACAGACCAGTAAGTCTAGCATTAATAGTAGGCAAACTGTTAGAGGGAATGATAAAAGGACTATTTAGTGGATTTTGTTTGTGATAACAGTATTATAAGTGATAATCAGCACGGATTTAGGCAGGACCGTTCCTGCCAGACCAACCTACTGACATTCTACGAAGAGGAGAGTAGAGATCTGGATGGAGGGAGGCCAGTGGATGTGATGTATCTGGATTTTGCCAAAGCATTTGACACGGTACCACATAAACGCTTAGTACACAAGCTGAGGTCTATGGGCATAGATGAAATGGTGTGCACATGGATAGAGAACTGGCTACAGGACCAAGTTCAGAGAGTATTGATAAATGGCTCTTTTTCAGATTGGTTGAGAGTGGCGTGCCTCAGGGTTCTGTGCTTGGCCCAATACTGTTTAATCTGTTTGTTAAGAATATCAGGGAAGGTGTTAATAGCCATGTTTCCGTGTTTGCAGATGATACTAAAATTGGGAGGGACATAGACACGGACTTAGACACTATAGCATTGCAGAGGGACCTGGATAAATTGAGGGAGTGGGCAACTACTTGGCATGTGAGGTTTAATGTTGAAAAATGTAAAGAATTGCATTTTGGGGTCAAAAACAGGCAAGGGGAATACTTATTAATGGGTACTCCACTAGGGAAGTCAGAAATGGAAAAAGATCTGGGGGTCATAGTGGACCACAGATTGAACAATAGCCTGCAATGCCAGGCTGCAGCAAACAAAGCAAGCAGAGTACTGTCTTGTATTAAAAAGGGAATGTACTGTAGAGACAAGGCAAGAATTTTGCCACTTTATAGATCACTGGTTTGGCCTCATCTGGAGTATGCAGTCCAGTTTTGGGCACCAATCCACAGAAAGGATGTCCTTGAGCTGGAGCGAGTCCAGAAACGGCAACTAAACTAATTAAGGGGCTGGAGGAACTAAGCTATGAGACAATGCTATTAAATTTAAACTTGTTCACGCTGGAAGTGAGGAGACTAAGAGGAGACATGATTTTGATGTACAAAATGTTTAGTGGTAATGGCAACATCTGCAATTAACTTTTTACTATAAACTCCGTAACAAGGACTAGAGGTCACCACCTAAAACTGGTGGAGAAAAGATTTAACCACAAGGGGCGCAGGGGCTTTTATTCAGTTAGAGCGGTTCCCGGTATGAAGATCATTTGTGTCAGACTCGAATGATCCCATCGCTGGAGAAAGTTGTACTGAAACGTTCGCCTGTTCCATTTGGCCCACTGAACTACCGGAATTGAAGAGGATAGGAGACTGAGAAAGCTCATGCAAAGCCTTGCCGATGCTTGTGACATGCGCCCCCAACTCAGGGAAGTCTTCTCCCCATTCACTAGCCAGCCGAATGACTTAAGGGAGGCTAGTACGTGATCGCGGTGTAGAATTGCCTGAGATTCTGAGTCGGCTAAAAGAAGAATATCGTCCAAGTAGTGATAGATTTGAATGTGCCTTGTACGGAGTATTGCGATCTGAGCTGAGAGAATCTTTGTGAACGTCCTTGGATTCGTGCAGAGGCCGAACGGTAGGCACTGAAACTGGTAATGTCTGTTCAGAAGAGAAAAACATAGGAACCGCTGATGACCATGAAAAATGGGGACATGGAGATAAGCATCTGCCAGATCGATAGATATTAGCCATTTTTTATTTTTTTTTAATATTCAATTTTTATTGATTTTTTTTCCACCAGAAAAAGAAAAAGACACTAATAAAGATAATACATTTAACTCAACCACACTCTCCTCTTTTCCAACAACTACCAGGTGGC
>NW_017308220.1:0-8885 GCF_000935625.1 Nanorana parkeri | reverse complement strand
CGGTATTAAGGTTTTAGCCGCGTTCAATAGTATGGGTACCAGCGATCGTTTATATGCCGCTGTCGCGATGTCTATAAGATGTAAAAGGCATATCGACGGGTCTGTTGGTACTACAATAGTGTAATCCTTTCGATCTGTTCTACTATCTGGGCCCAATATGGTTGGATCATAGGGCAGTCCCACCACATATGGATATAAGTACCGATTTGGCCACAATTTCTCCAGCAGAGATTCGATTTAGTAGGATACATTTTATGTATTCGGTCCGGTGTATAGTACCATCTTGCTACAAATCGGAACATTGTGTCGGTCACTAAAGTGCTAATTGAAGTATTGTAGTTGAGATTAATTACTTTTTTATTCTGTAGCTCCGTCCAGGTGGTCCCTAATTCCTGCTCCCATTGTTGAATATATGGTGGGAACAAATTAGTTTGGTGTTCTAATAAAGTCTTATATAGTTGAGATATCCCGTGTCGTGGGGGGTCCGAGAGAAAGAATAATTTTTCCAAAGGTGTAAGGTCCAAAATTGTACGCAATGGTCTTGGGAGTGCCAACGTAAAATTAGATAATTGCCTGTGTCTCCATGTGTCGAATGGGTGAGTCCCCCATTGTCTTCTGAGGGAGTCTAATGTGCGTGGCCTATTTTCTATGTGACATACTTGAAAAAGTTTTAAAGTGGGGTGAGTTGTCCGTTTAAGAAAACCTGCATTGTGTAGTCCCGGTGGAAAAAATAAGTGATCATTCACTGGCATTATAGGTGAGTTATGTTCACCTACCAGCCGGACATATAGTGTGTTCCATATATTTAGAGTATGATAAGTGAGGGGTGATAATGAAGGGCTTAAGTTGCGATTTTCCCGTGGTATCCAACAAATAGTTGATATAGTTTGAGCAGCAAGCGTGTTCTCTAGTTCAACCCATTTTTTGGTTTTAGTGTGATAATGTAAATCCAACATTCTATTAAGTGCAACAGCCTGGTAGTAGCTATTAAAATCTGGTAGTGCTAGTCCTCCCTGACCTCGAGCCCTCCTAAGAACTCCATGTGAGATCCTGGCGGGAGACCGCCTCCAAATATAGCAACCGACTTGAGAGTGCGTAAAAAATAAGTGGGTAAGTTGATAGGTACCGTTTGAAGTATATATAGTATCCGTGGTAAAATAGTCATCTTAATAACGTTAACCCGCCCCGTAAGGGAAATGTATGGACGTTGGTTAAGCCATGTGTTTAAATCTTTCCTAATGTTGTTTAATAAGGTCATATAGTTAGTTGTAAATAACTCTGCAATCTTAGGAGTGAGGAATATGCCTAAGTATTGCATTTTGTAACTCCGCCAACTAAAGGGAAAAGTTTCCTTCAGGGCGGATATAATGTGACTTGGCGTGGAAATATTTAAGATCTCCGATTTTGACAAGTTAATTTTAAAATTCGATATTTGGCTATAAGATTCAAATTCTTGCAATAATGATGGCAACGAGATCTGGGGTTGTTGAATGAAGAAGAGGATGTCATCCGCATAAGCGGCTAGTTTATGTTCTGTAGTACCTACTGTAATACCTGATATATTACTATTACATCTTATAGAAATAAGAAAGGGTTCTAATGTTAAAGCAAATAGTAATGGGGATAGTGGGCATCCTTGGCGTGTACCGTTGTACAACGTGAATTTGTTTGAGAGGTGGCCGTTCACCTTAATTTGGGCAGTGGGGTTGTTGTATAGAGCCATTATCCCTGTCAGAATTCTGGGACCCATCCCTACTGCTTGTAAAGTAGCCCTGAGATATTCCCAATCCACTCTGTCGAACGCTTTTTCCGCGTCCGTCGACAGGAACAGAGTATGATTCGAAGAGGTGGAGGCCTGATGAATTAGACTAATTGCTCTCTGGGTGCTGTCCCTTGCCTCTCTGCCTTGGATAAACCCTGTTTGATCTGCTGTTATTAAGTGCGGCATCAGGCCACTAAGTCTATTTGCCAAGACTTTGGCATACAATTTGATATCGGTATTAAGTAATGATATCGGCCTATAGCTACTGCAGATATTTAGGTCCTTACCCCCTTTAGGGAATACTGATATATGGGCGTGTAGTGTAGTTGGTAGCGGGGGTCTCCCATTGAGAAGTGAGTTGAAGTATTTACATAAGTGAGGGAGTAAGATATGCTTAAATAGTTTATAATATTGTATTGTGTAGCCATCCGGCCCTGGGCTTTTCCCACTTGCCATATTAGTCAAAGCTTGTTGAATTTCTTCTACACTTATAGGGGCTTCCAACAATTCCCTTGAGGCTTCTGGGATAGTAGGTATCGGTATTGATGTTAAATATGCCTGAATGTGCGATATGTGTTGATCTTTAGTTTGTAAGTTGGATTTAGGACGCACATGATATAGGGATGAATAAAATTCCTTAAAAATATTAGAAATCGCGGGTGTTGTACATACCATCTCGTCCTGATTGTTTTTAATTTTTGCTACAAAATTTGTGCGTTGTTTATCTTTCAATAATCTAGCAAGACTTTTTCCTGGTTTATTACCCAGTTCATAGGACCGCTGAGAGAGGTAATTAAGAGATCTCTTATATTTCGTGGCTATTTCCCTTTTCAATTCCTCCCTCGCTTTTGTCAAATCCATCAGGCCTGTGGCCGTCAGCTTTCCCTTATGGATTTGTTCTAATGCCGCTACTTTTGTTGAAAGTTCTATCACTTTCAGAGTGTGTTTCTTCTTTTTATAAGAGCCCTGAGAGATAAGTATTCCCCTTATTGTAGCTTTATGTGCCTCCCATACCGTGCCCGGTGACTCCTCTCCCTCTGTGTTTTCAGAGAAATAATACTGTAGTTCTTTTGTGAGGACAGCTTTTATCTTATTATCCCGCAATAGGGATTCGTTTAACCTCCATACAGGAGGTAGACGTCTGTCTCCTGGTATTCTCAATGTAACCCTCACAGGAGCATGATCCGAGAGGGTGGCAGTGAGAATAGTTATATCCTGTATAATCCCAAGATGATAGTGGTCTATAAAGATGTAGTCAAGTCGCGTATATGTATTATGCACCGCTGAATAGGCGGTATAGTCCCTATCTCGTGGATGATATATTCTCCAAACGTCCATCAATTGTGAGGAATGTAATAATGTTTTAAACGCTTTAAGTCGTTTAAAGGATATATGGGAATGTCCCGAAGATGAATCGAGAGACGGGTCCATATGGATGTTAAAGTCTCCGGCAAAAACCATTGTACCTTCTTGATAATCCATCAGCTGGTGGAGTATCCGGCACAAAAATATTGTCGGGGCTTTGTTAGGGGCATATATTGAAGCAAATGTAAACAAGTGGTTGTCTATTGTCCCCTTTAGAAAAAGATATCTCCCGCTAGGATCTGTAACTGTGGAGATGTGTTTAAATGTAACATCTTTATGAATGCCGATTGCAACTCCCCTAGAGTTGCTGGAGTCAGAAGTGCTGTAGTACCATAGCGGGTAGTGCGATGAAGATAAACGCACTTGAGTGTGGTGGGATAGATGTGTTTCCTGCAAGAAGGCTATATCGCAATTAAGTTGCCTCAGCTCCTGTGTAAGCTGGTGCCTTTTTGCAGGAGTGTTGAGGCCTCTGACATTATACGTCAGGATGCTATAACTTGCCATCGGCATTCATAAATAAGGCACCTTTTTTACCATCACTGTTAGTACCGAACTTCCCCCAGGGGCAAAGGAAAAAGGGAAGGGAAAAACAAAGAGACATTGACCATATATAACACATAAAAAAAATAATGAACAACATACATTTAAAAAACAATAACAATGTCACTCTTAACAGGTAAAGTATACACCTTGTGAATCCATTACCTAAGTCCAAATACTGGACTAGTGCGAGCTCCTCAGAGCTATTTTTGCACTCTGTAGGGGACGTGGCTGCCCTATGTGGCCGCCCTCCATCCTGTTCTCCCATATGTAGGGCCCGTCCAAGTAAGGCCACCACACTGAGCCCCCACGTGCCCCACCCGCACTCTTCCCTAAGCCGCCGGATACCCCCGACAGCGAGGGGGGAACCCGGCGGTGTAACGTATATCCTAATAGCTCACGACATCTTAATTTGGGGAGCCCCCCAAGAGATTAACGTGTTTACCTTAACACTAAGCCCTGTACTGCCTATACTACCTCTACCAGGCTGTTGTACGGTTTGTTAAGAGGGATCTCCAGCAACCTCCAACCACTGACCTCGGTCACATGGATAGCGGACAAATACAGACAGCCTGGCCATTTGATATACCTTCTCATAGAGGCATCCTTACAAGCTCTGACCTATCTCAGACGCAGGAGACAACTGACCACCCCTGATAGCCCGCTTACTTCACTGACAGACAATCCTGACTTTCCATCGGGCTCTACAGCGAAGTTCCTACGCCAATGGCCAAAGGAGCCTGTGAGAGCACACCAATTTTTTAGAAACCAGAAGTTTCAAGATAGATTAGACTTGCAGGAGTTGTCCAGAGGGGGACAGGTCCCCTGGTGGTCATTACTCAAGGTCCATAATTATTTGTCGGCCCGTGCAAGGGACTTTGCCAGGGCCCTAACACCTTTTTGAATGAGCCTGCGTGGGACCTACCAGGCATCTGATTTCTTGGCTCTATGCATTATTAAAAGATTCAATGCCCCACATGCTTTGACATGAGAAAGAGATGGGAAATAGACCTGGCACGGCAGATCTCGGAGGAGACATGGGAAAAGATTTGCTGGGGGGCACACAAATGCTCAGTGAGTAGTAAAGCACAAGAGACCAACTTTAAAATACTTTTACCCAATGGTATAGAACACCTGAGATCTGGCATAAGATGGACCCCACGATATCGTAATAGTGCAACGAAATTCGTCCAATAACGAATTTCGGGAAATCGTGAATTTCGGATTCGTTTCGTCTTAGCTGTTCGTTTCGTCTTAGCTGTAATTCGGAATTCGGATGCATCCGAATCTCCGAATTTCCGAAAATTCGTACAAAACGAATTTCGGAACGAACCGAATCGCACATGTCTAATATCGAAAGACTGCTGGCATTGTAAGTTAGACAGCGGTTCACTGATGCATATCTTCTGGACATGTAGCACTTTCCAACCACTTTGGAGGGGGGTACATGGACTGATGTGTAAGATCTTGGGGAGAGTGACAGCGGTTCACTGATGCATATCTTCTGGACATGTAGCACTCCCCAGGGGTCTTCTTATGGCACATCCCGGAACTAGAAAGGAAGATCCCAGCTAAGTCCTTGCAGAAACATATAATCAATGCCTCTAGGTCACTAATACCAAGACTATGGAAGGAGACCAGAGCCCCTACAATGGGGGAATGGCTTCAACAAGTAGGGCACATTTGCGAGATGGAGGAACTTCTAGCGACCAAGCAGGATCGTATTGATAAATGTGCACAGCTCTGGGCTCCCTGGACGGTGTTTTCCTGTAGTGCAGAATTAAAAAACATAGGAATATTGTAAGTGTGGAGGCATAAGAAGGGGCATCTCCTTCGGAGATATCCCCGTGACGTAGGGGGGATAAGATGTCCAACCAGAGATGGGGTTAGGGAGCCCTGGTGGGGAATTGGAGAATGTCCCTCTCTCTCTTTACTTGCATCAATCTTTCTTTTCCTTCTTTTGCTCTTTACTTACATTTCTCCTACTGTTCTATATTCCCTTTACTGGGAGAATAGATGGGCTCTAAACCCTGGATTACAGCGGCACTAATCCATAGTATAGAGGCGTGGAGTATGGAGGACAACGGCACCATGATACAGTTTGACCCCTGACACGCAAAAGGTTTGTACTCACAGGATGAGACCTATATTCTGGCATGTTGTGATGTTCACAGGATGAACTACTGTCACAATGTGGTAGCGGATTTAACTGATCATGTAATCATTTGTAATATCAATACTATGTGAAGTGGCCTCAATATGGTGGAATTTATCCCATGTTGGTTGTATCTCTTTCTCTTTGTATATGTCTGTATTCTGGTTGTCTTTTTGCTAAAACAATAAGAATTTGAATGGAAAAAAAAGTGAAAGCAGACCGATCATCTACAAAGATCTATTGCCTGTCCACTATGCTGCCCAATGTCAAAAGCCTTAAAATGTTACTAAAGCCTTGAATATTTTAGCCTAATTAAATTTTTATATACTAAAAAAAGGGGTGAGCGAATATGTGGCTGTGATTCGTGGGAAATTATTTTTATATGGATGGTGTGATCAGAAAAGATATGGAGAGGTGAAGGCTAGAGAGATCTGGTGCTTCTCTAGATGGAGGATTAATGGTGGATTAACGCGTATTCTTTTTGTTTTTCCAACATCCAGCGGGTCTCTGCTTCTTGGAGTCATTGAAGTGATATGAAGAAGTCTTTTCAAGCAATTTTTGGATGTTTTTTGGCTGTGGGTTTTTTTGTTTCTTATTGTTTAAATCAATAATTCCGAGGGGTTTGTAATAAAGTAATTTAACCTCGCCGGAGGTGGGATTATGCAAATGTTTTGTTGCCATTTTTAATGTGTTGTTTCTAGCCTTATGTATACATGTTATATATTTGTATTAAATATTGTGTTCAATATTGCATATTTTGATGTATCTTTGGAACTTCGTTCTCTATTGTTATTTTCTATGTACTTTCAATAATAATTTAAAAAATCTGCTTCTGAAGATAAACCCCGCCCTCCCAGCCAGATTAAGATCCTCGTGCGGTGGATGGGAGGGGTGAGGTCTCTTTTCATTGGCTGATGGGCGCAGCTCCAGAAAACCAAGTTTATGGACCGACGACGAAACGGATGAGCTCAGACGCATGAGACAACTGACAGGGCTGAGAACTCATAACGTTACCTGGCTGCTTGCGAGGTGATGTGCCGTGCCGACAGGGCACACTAGGCGGCCGCGAGACCGCCTAATTTGCCTAATGATAGAGATGGAGATAGAGAAATATAGTGTGATTGAGAAATATAGAAAAAGAGATTGAGATAGAGAAATATAGTGTGATTGAGAAATATAGAAAAAGAGATTGAGATAGAGAAATATAGAGATTTCTAGAGGAATTTATAATTAGAGATTTTGAGATAGAGAAATATATAGATTGAGATAGAGAAATATAGAGATGCATATATATATAAAGATAGAGAAATATAAAAACAGATATTGAGATAGAGATAGTGATAAGGAAATATAGAAAAGGAGTGAGATATAGAGTCAATTAGATAGAGAAATATAGAGATTAAGATAAAGAAATCTTGCTGATAAAGTTGATTTTTACTAAAATCACATACCATACAATTAATGACTGAACAAACTCGTATGACAAATATAGAAAAATAGATTGAGAGATCCAG
This sequence comes from Nanorana parkeri, assembly GCF_000935625.1. Lineage (NCBI taxonomy): Eukaryota > Metazoa > Chordata > Amphibia > Anura > Dicroglossidae > Nanorana > Nanorana parkeri. The sequence goes on along the minus strand of NW_017308220.1, from coordinate 1,549 downwards.
ATATCCAGAACCATAGGGTCTCTCCATGACAATGTGGGGTCTTACCAGCCTGGTAAGAGCCCCTGAGAGCCCAGGTGGAACCCCATGAGAGCACTGTTTAAACCAGAGCCCTGTAGAGTTTCACCAGGGCTCTCAGGGGGTCTCGCCAGGGCAGCATGGCTCAGGGGGTCTCACCAGGGCTCTGTGGTGTCTAACTAGCCTTGTTAGACCCCGCAGAGCCCTGGCTCTCCATTATCCTTGATTGTTCACTTCTCCCGCCTTCTCCAAACTCTTCACCCTCTTGTGAATAACCCATTACGTTTACTCAAAGTGCATGCAAGCATTTAAATGAGCTCAAAGAGCCCATGTAGACAGAAAATCAAGAACATGAAATGTTAACCCTTAACTCACCACCATGGACTTAGTGAGTAGTCCAATTACACCACTGGAAGTCTGGACTTGTTTTTGGTCCAACAGATAGTAGTGGGAAAAGCAATGTATTAAACTAAAGTTAACTTTAAAAGGGCTCAAGTATTGTCAGGTCTGCTATAATTCTGAAGGCTTGGATCACAACTGCGGAAGATACACATTGCTTATGGTTGTAAATGGAGACAGCTTCTCAGGCAGGAGTCCCTGACATCACTCTCAATCTCTACGGAGAGTTAGGGACTCTAGCATCACAGCCGTAAATAAATTATTGTATGTAATAGGTACAAAAGGACTCCTAGCACCGTGGAACTTGCGTTTTTAGGTTAGGAAGAGCCTTTAATATGCCCGGGATTTAAGGTCTGCAGCCTTAAATATGCCCGGGAAGTGGGCCTCTGGGTGGAATGAGTGGCTTCCGCGTTCCACAGTGGAACGCAGAGCGGCTGTCCCTGAAGGAGGTGGAGCCGAAGGGGCACCGCGATCAACGGCCGAGTGAAGCCAATGGTTGTTGTTACAGTACCCCCTCCCCAAGGGAACACCTCAGAGGGTTCCCAGCTGGAGAAGGCCTGTCGGGATCCCTGCGATGGAAGGCCCTCATCAGCACATCTATGGAGTCCTCCCAGGAGTCATCCTGTGGTCCATATCCACTCCATCGTATTGGAGAGAGAGAGGAACCCCTTTTACGGGAATCAAGAATCTTCTCAATTTGGTACTCAATCTCACCCTTTACCTCGACCTGAGTAGTAGGGGAAGGTCTGCTCTGCTGTCGGGGAACGGATTCGGTCTGAAGGGTTTGAAGAGCAATACGTGGACCGAGGGGTGAATCCTCCACTCCGGGGGCACGAGACAGCGTCGGGATTCAATACTTTCTCGATGGGGAATGACCAATTGAACTGGTGCCCGGGTTTTCGTGAGGTTTATAGGGGGAGCAGTCCTCCGAGTATCATAGTACTGTTTTTGCCGGTCTTGGGCTGCCTCCAAGTTGGAGTGTAGAATTTCCGATGGTCCTTCTTAAACAAGACAGGCAGACCTCCAAGGAGGGAACGTTTCTGGGTATAATTGAAGACGGTAAGTTGTTAGGGTGGAACCCACAATTTGCATAGTACTCTTTCTTACTCTATCTAACTCTGTCTAACTCTATCTA
>NW_017308219.1:246319-255114 GCF_000935625.1 Nanorana parkeri | reverse complement strand
AGAGGTAGAGAGAGAGGTAGAGAGAGAGAGGTAGAGAGAGAAAGAGGTAGAGAGAGAGGTATAGATAGAGAGAGGTAGAGAGAGAGAGAGGTAGAGAGAGGTAGAGAGGTAGAGAGAGAGAGAGGTAGAGAGCGAGAGAATTTCTGCACTGACACCAAAGTTGAAAAAACCCACATGCCGTGACCTCTGAACTTATGTACAAGCCGACCCCTATGCACCCAAACCATAATACGTAACCTAACCCCTGTAGAATGCACACTTTAGGCCTTTAGGTTTACTTTAACCCCCCAGGATTATATATTTTCTGAAAAAAGAGACCCTGTATATAATGGTGGCAGCTGCAATTTTTTTATGTTGCATGATATTAATGCAACTGTTTATCAAAACCAAATTTTAAGAAAAAAATACATGTATGTGAGTGTATGCATGGTTCAGGGGACTTTTAAAAAAAATTGGGGGGGTGTTTTTTAATTTTGTTTGCCTGGTTGGGAAGATTATTGACATGTGTCTGGATGATCAATTCAGCAATATTTCACTGGATCAGCATACAGTTTAGTATGAGACTGGAAGGGGGGCTAGAATGCTCTCATATAAGTCTAACTGCACTTGAAAGCATTATGACACTCAATCCCATAAAACATAACCTTAACCCTTAATTTAACTTAACTTGACACCCAACTTTAACCTAATTCATAGCCCTAAGCTTAACCTTATAAATGCCGGACTTGTGAACCTTCACATCCCTGCCCCAAATCCCTGGAGCCAACTGCATTGTTAATGTGTGTTTGTTCTCCAGTGTACCGGAAAACACAAAGCAAGGAAAGCTGATTACTTTTTGCACCATTGCTTTTTCAGATAAATCGGAGGAATTTTCCATTTGAATCTTTGATTGGAAGGACTAGCTGAATCACTGAAGTTAAAAATGAAAGGCATTTACATTGTTTCCAACTTTTATTTTACAGTAAACATTCTTTGTGTAACATGTCTGAAACAGCAGAAAGACCAAAAATTTTATTGGGAGTCCTTGTAGGATTATTTTCCTGCAATTACTGTCAACAATTTTACATCCATTTTCTGGAACATTTTGATGCTAGAGGGTTCAGCAATATGGTTGCAGGGGACTGTAGTGCACTGATAAACCCATTATGGAAAATTAAACAAGAAATCCAGGTATGCAAAATGTTAATTCTTGCAGTAAGGCCATCCCTGAACTGCAAGGCTTAACTGCTCCTTTTTTTCTAGGGGCCAGTACAAAACAGATATACTCACTCAATCCTCGGTCCTGCGGCAGTCAGCACTCACTTCTTTCCCCCTCCTCTCCGGCTGTGTTATGTTCCTCGGCATCTTCATGTCACAGGTGAATGGATTGCATTAGACCTGATGATGTCAACAAGGCTTAGACTGCTGGAGCCAAGGGGAGAGGAGCCTGCAGGGATCGGTCTAGCAGCTAGGTTGAATCGAGGATCGGGTGAGTTTTTTGAGCCCCTAGAGAAAAATTAACAGTTAACCCTTGCAGGGCCGGGGTAGCCCCACTGCAAGGGTTCACTTTTTTGCATTCCTAGAGTCCCTCTTTAACTTGCAATGGAGGAAAACATTTAACTAAACAGACCCATGTTATGACTACCGACATATGCCCATTTACATTAGATTACCCCCAATCCGTCACGATCAGATCCGTCAAAATGGAACTCTGTTCTGTTTGTTTTTCCGGACCTGAGTGGAGTCGGGGTTAATTGGATGTAAACCGATGCACGTCCGTTTAGATCCGGCTGCCCATAGACTAACATTGGGCTTCTAATCAGGTCCGCCTGAAAAACTGATCAGACCGTACATCTCAAAGGGGCCTAAGAGCCTGTTTAGACAGACAAATGCAGAATGCTTCCAGGAGCATCAAACATACATTGGAGGTGCTTCAGCGTTTCCTCTGAGCTGTTTCTAATAAGAAAGCCAAGTAGTACCTGTATGCTTCATGGCAATATAGAAGCTAGGCCATACACTGTACGAATTGCTGTCGGTTGTTGATAAATCAGCTGATATTCGTTTAGTGCGCAGCTCTGTTTCCACCCTTCTGTCCAGCGTTGTTCAATCAAAAAATTGAAGGCACGGAATGAAAACATTTTTGGACAAACAGTGACAGCAGTCAATCCCCAAAGTCCATCACCACTGCCAGAATACAACAGCCCAGCGGGAGATCCATCCATACTGTTTACCATCACCTGCAGGTGTGTCATATCATCACCATTAGGTGTGTGTGTTGGTGCCAGATATAACAATATACCTTCAGAGGTCTAGGGCTGTTTGGTTGTAAAAAGGGGGACCTACTCAATATTATGTGGGTGGTCATAATGTTATGGATGTTCGGTGTATAGCATATGTTTTTTATCTTTGTGTGCTAAAGGTGTAAATTAAAATGTAAGCCAAAAAATGACCCTGTCTACATTCGTCTAGAAATATTTTTTGGAGCACGCTGATAATTTTCTCCCTGTGCTTGTTTCTACTTTTCATAATCTGCCTTCCACTAAGAAACAATTATCGAAATCGCAGGAGCTAATCTACCCACGTTATGCACCCACTGGGATGCCTATCAGTCAATGGAGGCTGCTTGATATTACATGCAGTCTGAACCCGAGTCAGCTATATTTTATTTTGTCATCTCCTGATACGCTCCTCCAGCAACCGATCGTTACTCTTAAGTAGAATAATTGCGCCACAGAGTTTTTGTCAGAAAATAGGACTCTCTGATTGTCTTATTTAATCATCAGAAATATATAATGTGCCTTGCTACCACCCGGGAACTCGACAGCCATATAATTGAATTTTTTTGTTATAATCAGAGTAATCTGAAGGCATTTCAGTTAGGTTCCCAGCACGATCGGGTTTTCTGAAGGTCTTTTGACAAAAGTGCAAAAGTTCTTTTTCATTTTTAACGAGAATCCAAATTAAAACAAAAGCTTTTTTTGTTTTTTACATTCCTGCCCAACTGTGTGCTGTAGAGAAAATAATGGTGGTGACCTGTAAGCTTTTGTAATTTAGCTGTATTTAAAGCAATGCAAAGAACATAAATCCTTATGCCAACATGATTTATTCTTTTATCAACGTTCTAGGCACTTCTGTTATATTCTAGAACAGTGAAACACAATGCTATCTCAACTCACAATTCATTGACAAAATGTTCACAGAAATGCAAAAGGGGTGTATTTAGGTAACTGAGCGGACGTTCGGCAGTCTTTTGCCCTTAAGCTGCTGAGAAACTGCAAATCCCAGTCAATGTTATTAGTAGTAGGAGTAATAAACTCCATTGGACTTAATAGCTAAGCACAATACCCCAGGCAGTTCATTAAAGGCAAACTGTAATGGTTTTGTGTCAATTTCATTGAAAAGTTTAGAAGTTTGATTTAGAAGTTTTTAAACAGACACCATATGGCCAAACGCTTGTGGACACCTGACGAATGCCTATGTGAGCTGCTTGAACATCCCACCATGGACATTAATAAGGAGACCCCCCACCTTCCCTTTTAGCTATTACAGCATCCACTCTTCCACAAGGAAGGCTTCCACAAGATGTTGGAGTGTGTTTATGGGAATTTGTGCCCATTTAGCAAAAGGAACATTTGTGAGATCAGGTACTGACATGATAAGATGACCTGAAATTAGCATTCCAGTTAGTCCTAACAGTTTTTATTAGGGTTAAGGTCGGGACTATGTGCAAGCCAGTCAAATTCCTCCACACCAAACTCCATTGGACTTAATAGCTAAGCACAATCTCTCAGTCAGAAAAAAACAAACAAACAAACAAAAAAAACAAAAAAGCGCCAGAGAGGACTGCTCAACCAGTACAAACCAATGTACACATGAATAAAATTAGAATCAAAGTCTGTTTGGAAATTGATGATTGAATTAAAAATTGTTGAATGAGTAAAATAAAAAACACGTTTAAAAACACGTTTAAAAAATGTGTGTCTGTAGGATGCTGCCCCAAATCAGCCGGGGAGACTGTAAATCTAGGGAAAAAACACAAACAAGGGGCGCCTTTCCTGGTGCAGACAAATTTATTAGGATCAGAATAGAAGTTAAATATAAAACATACTCACAAAATTCTGATGAAGGGGGCGTGACCCCGGAAACGCGTCATCATACAGCACACAGTCTCCTCCTGACACATAGACACGGCTGTGCAGCTTTCATAGACTTCACCTTGGGTCCATGGACCTAACTTGTATACTTTTTATACTTCTATCATGAATTTTGTGAGTATGTTTTATATTTACCTTCTATTCTGATCCTAATAAATTTGTCTGCACCAGGAAAGGCGCCCCTTGTTTGTGTTTTTTCCCTACAATCTCTCAGTCAGTTCAATAAAGGGAAACTGCAATGGTTGTGCGTCAATTTTATTGAAAGTTTAAGACGTTTGATTTAGAAGTTTTTAAACATAAACGATGTGGCCAGCCCAGGTTTGTGGACACATGACAATCACACACATATGAGCTGGTTGGAAATTCCATTTTATACTCATGGCCAATAAATTGGGCACAGTAGCTTAGTGGTTAGCACTTCTGCTTTACAGCATTGGGGGTCCCTGGTCTGAATCCCAGTCAGGACACTCTCTGCATGGGGCTTGCATGTTTTCCCTGTGCTTGGTTGGGTTTCCCCTGGTTCCCTTCCTACACTCCAAAGACAAGCTGGTATTTTAATTGGCTCTTGTCTCAATCAGTTTGTGTATGTGTGATATGGACCTTGGATTGTAAGCTCCATGAAGGCAGGCACTGAGGTGAATGTACAGTATGCAAAGAGTTGCTTAAATTATTGGTGCTAATAAATACATAATATGGAGTTGGCCTTTCCCCCACATTTGTAGCTATAACAGCCTTCACCCTTCTTTAACAAGATTTTGGAGTGTGTCTATAGGAATTTGAAGCCCTTGTTCAAAATTGAAGGGTCGGGTACTGATGCAGGATGAGAGGTCCCAACTCACAATTGACAATTCAATTCATCCCAAAGGTAGGGATGAGATCAGGGTACAATGCGAGCCACTTTATATCTTTTCACATGAACAAATTGTTCTTTTCTACAAATCCTCTACACGTGATTTGGTACACAGGCAAACTGGGATAAGTTAACAAGATTTCTCCTTCAATCAACAGAATTCTGGCATTATAAACCCTCCTCCCCCCCCCAAAAAAAAAATGCATGCATACATACCTATTTTGCAAGGATCTTCTGGTTGGTCTAATGATGTCACAGGTCCTTCCTGTGTGACAGTGCAGTAATTCTCTGAGCCCAGGCTGTGTGGTGACACCACCCCAGAGGAAGTAGGTGGAATGATGGGCAGAGGTAGACAAGGATATTTTGTGATGTTGAACAACCTTAGAAATGAAAGTGAGCATTGCAGCAAAAAGGAGGAGCTGAACAAGCAAAGGTGGGCAGGAACACCCAATAATCCCAGATGGGCAGGAACAAATCTGGGAATTAAAGCAGGGAGAGCTCGCTATTGAAGCAGGCAAGGCAAATAAGAAGCCAAGAGTTTACTTGACCCACTAGGTGTTACCTGTAATTAAAATATCACTTCAATGGTTAAGTGACCATTTAATTATGGGTGAATTTTTTTTATACATTTAGTTGTGTTTTTTTTATTTAGTTCTAATCACATTTGTCTACATTAAACATTTGTAAAATAAAATGCTTGCCATGTTAAACACTCTACCCCTTCTGGTATGAATATTAAGTGACTGTTGTTCCATCTTATCAATTAAAATAACATCATTGTAGATGTCCTCTACCTTCATTCTTTTTGACTGTGTATTTCCTTTTTTTTTTTCAAATAATGGTGATACCATAGCAACCATAGCAGTATAATTATGCAAATTGTAATTACTAAATATTAAACACCATAATACAATCTGTTCATTATGCCCTAGTTTCTCCTAAGGTAAATACCAATTAATGGGTCATATTTATAACATTTTAAATGGCGTCAGTTATGTGTGAGGAGCAGCACTGCCAAGCTAAACTAATAGATATATTTATTTAAGGAATCTTGACATGGTCAGAGTAATGGTAGACATCATATTACCCTAAAAACAAACACAAATAATATAAAGGCATTTGACATAAATTGCTTAAGTACTTCAAAACTACTCTGGAAGCAAAATATTAATATGAAATATTTCATATTTACCTGACTAAAATACATACTGAATGTCTCTAATAATTCCCTTTCAAGTTAAAAGAGAAGAGAATACCACAACATTTCAATAATCCAGAAATTGTGTATGAGTTGTAGAGTTCATAGAAAGTGTCAGTGGGTACAAAACAACCCCCTTCATCAGAAATTAAAACTTTTAACTGGAGCAAATCGGGACTCAAGATGAAATACTTAGGAATTGAACGTAGCAAGAAAGTATATAGACTGCTCTGATCATTGGCGTTGCTGCCAAAGCAGCAATTGGAGCAAGCTGGTAGAGCGCCGGGATGTAGGGTGATGTGTTGTATCCCTGAAACAACTATTGAAACTCTCCTCTTTCCAAATTAAAGTACCGAGTGTATAGCCTTGGTATACTAGGGAACTGCCTATATATATAAAAGGGTCTCAATAACCCGATGGGATCCTTATCTTTGACAGAAGTCTTGGCTCCACCACCTCATCTCTCCGCAATTTTACCCTAGCATTCTTCTTCTGAACTTCCCTGCTTGCTAAAGCCCTATAGTTGCTGGAAGCAGGGGAGTAACTACAGATCATGGGGCCTCATATCAAAATTTTAAATGAGTCCCATGGCAAACCCTTAAAATCTAAATCAAGGACAAGTAGCAGGAGAGCTGTCTGCAGAGTCTCTTTCTGTACATCAGATATCCATTCTTCTTGATTGGAAATGCCATAAGGGGTAAAGGGTCAACAGCAACTTCAGCAATCCTTCATGGGGCCCCCTTCCACCCCCAGGCCCATAGAAGCCGCATGGGCTGCTATGGCTATTCTTATGGCCCTGGCTGGAAGCCTCACCATTTGAAAAACAACTTATCAGTGAACAACCAAATAAATTAATTAAAAACATAAATAATAGTAAAGTAAAAAGAAAATATTCAATCCTGGCTATGCTTGTCTTTGTCAGGTCAGGAGGGAAAATGTCTGTAGTCATCACGAGAAGTTATGATCCCTGCTGAAAACTGTTTAAACAGAAGTTCATCAATGACTGTTTATTTATGACTTCCATGTAAATAGCTACTGAGTGTTTGTCTGATCGCAAATTTCATTTGTACTTAATCTGTGATGTGTGCTTCTTTTTACTCTTAATTAAAAATGTGTCTTTCATGAAGTCTTCAAACATTGATAATTAAGCGCTGGCAACCTACAGTAGTGCCATGTGGTGTACAGTCAAAAAGGTGACCTGATTAATACTCGTTTTATGTCAAAAAGGGCTTTTTATTTTGAAAAACATCAAGTATCAAACTGCGGATAGCCATCTAAAGCCATTTTGTTATTTCTGGATAGAGCAAGGAAGAATTATCAACCAGAGTAGATCAGATTAGAGTTTAGTATGGTTTGTATTGCTGAGTTAGAGGTATTGGTGGAGCGCTGGACTGTAATATGTAGAATGTTCTTCAAAATCAGGGAGAAAAGGCAGCTCTCTATATACCGCAAGGCCTAGGTTGGTCTGCAGGATGGCAATAGTGTGACAACTGGAAAGATAAGAGCACCACACAAGTTATTTAAGTATAATCAGTCTTTATTTGCCACAGTACAAATGTGTCACAGTACAAATCGCAAAAAGTAGCCATTGCATTTTTAGGGTCTAACTTGCCCCCTTTCTCAGGGTTTATGGTGATGGTAGGCCTTTGTATGATATTGGCTAAAGGTAGGCTGGTTAGAGGAATTTGAAAGTGTGCATGGAAAGCTTGTTCCAGGCACTGGCCTAATAGGGTTTTTTTGCAGTCTGACTCCAAGACTAAAAGTGCGGAAAAATGCAAAATCTTGAGTTGACAATGGAACAGAAAAGGAAGGGGACACTTGTTGCAGTGACATCTGGGGGTATAACATGGAACATGGTCAAATCACAAACCCAACCCCGCATTTAAACAGAATCACAGGGTTCTTCTCCCTGCATGCTTGTTTAAAGATTTGAACTTGGTGTGGCTGGTGGCTGGCCATGGCTCCACCCACACAGCCATGTTATCCATGCACAGATCCTTTGACAGGAATGGAGAAACTACAAGTCCTATCAGCAAGCATGGCAGAGGGACTTGCAACATACAGTAGAGGTTGCAATTCAATACGAGTGCTGTGACATGACTACATTTGTAGCCCATTGGCACTTCCTCCCATCCATTGTCAAGACTCTTACTCTTGTCTTGTTCACGTAGACAAGAGTAAGAGTCTGCAGGGGCCAGAGTGTTGCACCCATGAGTCTACTGATCGTGGTTGCAATGCTTTACTGGTTTCAATTCAAAATAACAATAAATGCACATTTATTCTTTTATGAAGAAGTGTGCATTTATTATTTTTTTCAAAAGGTAGAATATTCCTTTAATTAGGATCACTCACCTGTAATAAAACCCCAGCTTTCATCTCATACCAGCATATTTTTCACAAAGAGTATAAAATATTCTGCGGCTGAACAAAAAGCAGCCAATATCACAGTCAGAAAAAAATATTGAAAAGCGCATTGTGGGTCTGTACATGCCACTTGCAAGTGATTGGGATTGTTACCATTATTACTTTTTTGACAGAACTGCCTTTGCCCTGGTAAATACGAAAAGCAAAAAGATCTTAAATTTAAATATTATACATTGGCCATATATATATA
>NW_017308219.1:219615-246151 GCF_000935625.1 Nanorana parkeri | reverse complement strand
TATATATATATATAGCCATATATATGATGTCAAAAAATAAAAAAACGCAGTATTGCAGTGTGCAATGATACCTTTTTTATTGGACTAACAAATTATTTATTTATTATTAGTCCAATAAAAAAGGTATCATTGCACACTGCATTACTGCGTTTTTGTCTTTTTTGACATCTTGTCTACTGGACTAATACGGCTTACCCATTTATATTGCACTATATATATATTTATCCTAACATCAACTGAGAGGTCATATCAACTCATTTCATACATACATGGTCATGTTATACCAATGGCTTATATCTCTAGCTTCAATGGTGTAGAATACCCATAGCATCTTTTGAAACCATGTGATGTATTTCAGTTTATCATATTATGTTCTGACACCATATACAGAGGTTAACAATAGGCTTGCTGGGAATCCACATAGGCAAGGATACTGCCTAACCTACTCCTGAGCACAAGTCCCTCAGCATGATGCCCTCTGCAGAGGTGATGTTAATATATGTTCTCTCTTACAGCTAGGAGCTCTGCGTGCTCCTAGCTGTGAGGCAGCTCTGTCAATGAAAGTGCCCAGACTTTGCTTATGGTTGGGAACCAATCATTGTGGTCCCCAACTGTGTGATCAAATCAGCTATGACATGGCAATCAGTGATCACACAGTAAAGGAAAAAAGAAAGTGATTGTCACGCCAATTATATTTGTAGAGATTAATTGTATTCATTGCTGCGTTCAATAAAAAATTAAATGCGTTTCAGGGGTTCCAAGGGGCCCCCTTCAAGAGGGCCTTCAAAATGCACAAAAAGAGCTTGATTCTGAACAGTTAGCAGTAACATGCTGCCAAACTGAGAAGTGGAAGGAGACTTTCATAATTTACAACATTTCTAGACTAGCTCATTACCGCTAAACCATTTTCCAAATGAAAAAACTGTTGCTGCAACTGCTTAAAGAGTGTTAGGTTAGTTGGGCATTCATTGTTTTTGTCATTCATTTAAACTCAGGAGTTAAATCTTAAAAATTTGTTAAAAGTTCCATAACTATTAACAAAAATGTATCTTATTTGTGTATCACTCGGCTGTAGATCCTCAAATCATCTCTGAATTGGTGCTGGCACTGTCCTTCCTTCTGAAGGGTGGCTACTTTTGTTCCCCATGGTCCCTGTGTGTGTTGTAAAGTAGTCACCGCTCCAAGCTCACTCCTGTGATGGACTACAATTTCAATACAAATGGGTAAGCTAAACATGAGATTGTAGTCCATCTCAAAAGCGAGTTTGGAGCGGTGGCTACTTTACAACACACACAGGGAACATGGGGAACAAAAGTAGCCCCCATCCAGAAGGAAGGACAGTGTCAGCACCAATTCAGAGATGATTTGAGGATCTACAGCCGAGTGATACACAAATAAGATACATTTTTGTTACACGTTAAGGTACTTGAATGCATTTTTAAGATTTAACTGCTGAGTTTAGTGTTACTTTAAGAAAGTGTTTCATGCCACATGCCAAAGCAGACTGCAAAATCCTTGCTCGTACCACTGATACTGAGCTCGCAAAGACTTGCTCACTATCCATGTTGATCACACCATCTGCAATTGTCACCCTGCAAAAACAACCAGTAACTAAAGTCTGCAATCAGTCTTTTCAAAGCAGGATGTTTTATTTCCAGCCTTCAATTATCCTCAGACTTCTCCACCATTCGAGCCCAAGCATAAAGGTTTTGCACCTCTGACATATTACCCAAGTGTCAAATGACTGTGAGGAAATAAGTGGTAAACCGCTCTGCACAAAGAAGCTGCATCGACATGAAATAACACGGTAGCTCATACTCTGAAATCCCCAGGAAGGCAATTCAAATAAAACTCACTATTTCCGTGCAAGATTTGGGATGATGTGTTCTATGTGCTCCGAGCTTTGAGATGTCAGACTTGTCTAAACTTTTATTTGTTGGGAAAATATAATGATATTTTTACCTGTTTTGTTCTCCCTGCCAGTATCTGAGTGCTTTAGGATCCCTATACATTATTGGGTTCACAGAGTGCCTTGATTCACGGATCACTAGCTCAGTTATGCAGCTGCTACAAAAATGGAACAAGTGGCTCTCTATGGTGTGGTGTGAGCTACACAAGCAGCATGCAATAATGCAATAATTACACATGATTGTAATTAATCGCTGCTACATGTCACTACTACTATACAACTTCTATAGCTTATACCAGCCATTCTCAACTAAAGTTTCTCCAGAGGTTCCTTGAGCAATAAGAAATTTCACCTAAGCAGATAAATAACTACTGACCTCCAATGTAAGAAGGTTTCTTCCTACTTGCTACAAGTGTAAAGAGGCCCTTTTCCCACTGATCACCAATATAAAGGACCATTGTACCACTGACCACCAATGTGAGGAGCATTCATCCAACAAGACACCACTGTAAAGGGGGCCTTCACCACTAATGTAAAGGAGCCATTCTACCACTGGCCACCAAAGTAAGGAGCATTCTTCCAACAGGCCACCAGCATTAAGGGGTCCTTCTACCACTGACCACCAATGTAAGGGGTCATTCTACCACTGGCCACCAATGTAAAAAGCATTATTTTTCCTTGCTGCCAGTGTAAAGGGATCCTTCTGCATGAATATGTGTAATGCTGCAGATGACTTTTAGAGACCCTAGACATGCTAAAGGTTCAAATGGAGACCCGAGAAATGATGAAGGAGACAGTCAGAGCTTGGGGACATGTTACATGAGACTGGTAAAGATCACCATATGAAGAGAAAGGTTTGTTGCACTCCTTACCGGACAGCCCCGAATATGGGGAAAGGTGCTTGGAATGACCGCGGATGGCGCCGCCAGTTGCAGATAATATAGAAATGTCACCAGCACACCAGACTCCTTCAAGGATAGTCAATCGTGGATTTATTCAAAACGTATGTCAACTACACAAGCGCTTTCGGGACCACACAGGGTCCCTTCATCAGGCTTTCGGGACCACACAGGGTCCCTTCATCAGGCATAGCAGTGAATAAATCCACGATGACTATCCTTGAAGGAGTCTGGTGTTCTGGTGACATTTCTATATTATGGTAAAGATCACCAGTGTCTTTACATATCAATGATCCACTCCCACTACAGGCTTCTGAGGTCCTGGGGGCCGCAAGGGACCCTTGGGCCAGAGTTTGGACACCAGAGGTTTAGAAGATTGACTGAGCTGTTTGCCCTACCATTATCTTATCTACCATTTTTATTATATTCTTATTATTCACACTGTTATGTACACAGCAATATAAATTACCATGTGTTTCATCACATGTTGCACTGTGGTTTCACAGGATCCAAGTTGTTAGACTTCAATGGCCCCACTCAAGGCAAAGTTTGCAAAATTCAGCATGCACATTTTTTGTCCCATCACAGAATGACTCCTTTAGAAAACAACGGATTTTATCTCCCTTGCTTTAAAGTGAAACTGAACTCAAGAGTTAAATCTTAAAAATGCATTTAAGTACCCTGAGGCCTGGTTGCCCGCGCAACGCAAAGGTGTGAACAGCTTCCATTGACTTAAATGTGAATCTGCGTCTAGGTGTGAACCAGGCCTCACTAAAATGTATCTTATTTGTGTATCTCTCGGCTGTAGATCCTCAAATCATCTCTGAATTGGTGCTGATACTGTCCTTCCTTCTGGAGGGAGGGTAGTTTTGTTACACATGGTCCCTGTGTGTGTTGTAAAGTAGTCACCGCTCCAAGCTTGCTCCTGTGATGGACTTTATTCTCATGTGTAGTTTACTCATTTCTATTGATGTATTGCAAAATACATACTGGGGTGACGTCCTAACGTTGACACAGCCAATTACAAGCTCTTGTTTCATTGGCTTTTTCACTTTGTACATGCAATAATAAAAATGTAATACACCTGTTCTTAAGTTCTTAATTACAATAATGTTTTAATTGCAGCATGCAAAATGTTCTCTTAATCGCTCTCCATAAAAAAAAGTGCATCAAAAATAAATAAAAAAAAGTTTGTCTGATGTTCCTCTAGAATTTCAGAAATCATTTTCTACCTGGAAAATGGCAACTTTAATTATCTCCCATAAATCTCAGCTTTACTATCCAACACAAAAAAAAAAAATATGTGATTCGTCAAATGATTCTGTTTTTACCTTGATTACCTGAAATTGTGCTGTGTTCCCGCACCGTATAGGCCGTCTATGGAAGATGTAATTTGTGTGCCAGAGTTTGAAGTTCATGAAGTGATTGGGTGCAGCCTCGGCAGCGTACGATGAAGTATTAACTGAAAGAAATTAGAGAGATACATTTATATATGTCCCTTTTTTTTGCAGTTTCTAAAGGAAACTTTCTGATTATTGAATCGCATAGTAAAACGTTGATTTGAGCATTGGCAGAGATCACAGCGTGAAAGGAAATAAACTGGGGTTTTTAAAACCGACTTGCCAGTTAACTGTTTAGAAGCAAGACAAAAAAATTATAGATATATGAGCGGAGCTGTCTTCTAGGATGACCAGGCCAGGGAGAGCCTCGTCTTCATGTGATTTGGGGTGCTGTTATGTGAGTACAGTGCCAGAGTAATGCCAATATCAAATGACCACAGCCATCATGCCCACATACCCATATTTTAAGTGTATGCATAGCCAAAACCTTAAAGTGGACCTTTACCCCCTTTGGCTAAAAATCACATCAGCATGCAGCCGTGCAAAAATTTACCAATATCTGGATTCAAGGCGGGGCTGTCCCTATAATCATTGAGCCTGAGATGGTTGCTTCAGGCGACATCTCCCCTTTTCCGGCCAGAGCATCCCAAGTTGCTAAGAGCTCTAAGCAACCTGTGACACTCTGGCCAGCATCCCACCCAGATCACTGACATCAATGCCAGGAGCTGAGCGGGATGCTCTTGCTAGAGTCCTGTCCAGCTCCTGGCAGCCAGTAACGTTAGTGAGCTGGGCAGGATGCCAGAAAGAGCCAGAAGTTCAATGCACCACCAGCATCCCCCCCCCCTTCCCCAGTAACGTGCACCCCCAGCTCCCATCATCCCGTAAATGTGCACTACCAACACCCACCACCACACTCTGGCCTCAGGTAGTGAAAAGTCTGATTCAAGGCACATAAAAACCAAGCTTTGGCCGTGGTAGAAAACATCCAAGAGATCAGCAACAAAAGAAGAACAAAAGTTGACAAGTATTTATTTATTTTTTAAATGGCAATGATACTCAGGAAATCGAATATAATTCAGGAAGGGTTTACTTCTATGTTAAAAGTATTAGCAAGCAATCTCAGCTTATAGTTCATTTCAGTAATTGTGGGTTGGTGAAATTTGCTATAAAAGTGTCACTTGACAAAATGGATGTGAGACACAGTGGCTTATTCTTGAGCATGTGTGAGGTTAATTGGTTGCATTTAATTCTAATTGGTTGGTCTTTCTTCAGTCTCATGTTTCCTAATTAAGCACAGGAAGAAAGTGCAATCAGGTGAGGGACATTGATCGGGACGGATCTGATCAATCATGGCGTAGTTAGCCGGAGCTGCTGTGTGGGCTGTTTGCTGAAGGCTTGAGCCCAGCTCTGCTAACACCGCGCGTCCCCAGGGTAGATGAGAATGAATTACTGTGTTTTACCTGTAATTATAGGCCCGGTTCAATTAGGTGGTGAACAATTACATGCAGAGGTACTGATCCCTCATGACTGCCACTGAACGGGATATGACTGTCAAAAAAATCATTATAACAGTAATATTGTGCATGAAGAGTGACTATTTTTGCTTGTGAAGGTTATTAAAAATGAAATGCATGAAATCTGGCTTTTTAGAATTATAAAATTCTAAAAAAGTTAAAACTCAAATCAAAACTTTTTTAGTCCGTTTTAAGGAAGATTTAGGTTATTATTGTTGCCTTTGTCTGCATTAGGAACATTTTCCCCTCATATCCTGTTCTGCAGATCACCAGTAAGTAAGGAGAACTGACCCCACTCTGGCTGGAGTTTTAAACCATTTACAAATGCATCCATAGATCCTTGGACATATGTTCTGTGCATCAAATTCTGACATCAGCATTGGAGAGGAGTGGTCATTACCCCAAATTTTTGGAGAAATGCATTGAAGTCAATGTGGACGGTGAAATATATTTGGCCTTTGATTTTTTAGTTTTTATGGGCACAGTGGATTTTAAATGGCTCCTGAAGGTTACAGAAGCTCTTTTGAATTACTGGGCTTCTTCTTGTGCAGAAAATGTGCTCCTCGTGAGCCTCTGTCACGTACCTGGTGAGAGACCGGAAGTTGAGGAGGCTTCTCTTGCGGCTCGTGTCCTTGCGCCCCTGGAGGTGGGAACAGGCAGCGGTCAGGCAGCGAGGAGCATGAGTGCCACTGATGGAAACCGACACTGTGCAGGAGACGTCCTGGTAGCGGGTAGTCAGCAAGCCAGAGGTCCAACCGGGCAGGCAGCGTGGGATCAGGATCGGGAGACTGAAGCAGGGTCAGGAAAGCCAAAGGTCGGAGCCAGCCAGGCAGCAAAGTACACAATCAGGAGGCAAAAGGCAAAGTCCAGGAAACAGGCAGAAGTCAGGGGCAGACAGCAATCAATAGAGAAGTCCAAACAAGCTGGGTCAAGCAGGTCACAGGAATCCAGCAGAATGCAGGCAGACAGAAACACTAGCTGAAAGACCATCAGCAATGGGGCAAGGGCAGGTACGTTTTTATATGCTAAACTATTAGGGTAGCAGCGTCATTTATGCTGCGACGGCCGTTGCGTGTGTTTTAGCGCACTTCCGGGTTGCAGGGGTTTTCTCGCACTTCAGCACATGCGCACTATGGCATGTTTTCCGGCCACACTAATATTTCGTTTGTGCACATGTGCGGGCGCCATTTTACCCTTGCAGCCTCATTATGTTACGTATTTTTCTGTTCACATGAAGAAAAGAAGAGACAGCGAAAAAAGTTAAATATAAAATGTAAAGCAAAAGTACAGAAAATTATCAAATACACACTAAAAGAGGGGGAAAAAACACAAATGCAAAAAACACTAAATTAAATAAATTATGAAAAAAACAAAACACAACCTCTAGATAAAGGAAAAAAAAGGTGCATATACCTTTAAAATTGCCTGAGCAACTTCCTAAGTGAATATTGAAAATTGTTTCTCAAAATGCAGATATATGAGAGACACAAAGAAATAACAAATTGGAGAAAGCAGGAGAGAAAATTGGGATTTTAATTTTAGTGCAAATAGTGTTTAAATAATAGGTGTAGTTATGAATTGAATGAGTATAAAATATGGTAACTTACATCTGGTGAGGCTGCGGGGGACCACATAAGTGGTGTATGCAACTTTAACAAAAAGCTTGTGGAGAATGCATCTGTCTCCATGTGGATCTCTAGGAAGAGGTGGTCACATTCAAATTCTACAGGCTGGCCTAAATCCAGTTCAGCCCTGAAAAAAGTCTAGATGGTAAATAAGTTTAATGCTGAAAATACGAGAAAAAAAAAAACCTCATCAGGTGGCAGAGGCACCCAGGTCAAATGAAAACATATATCCCAGGAGGACATCATCTTCTAAAAAATATAATTTATTCAACACCATATAATACTTATATTTTTAATAAAATCCACAAATCCATAACCATCAAACCAGGCATCATTTTTTCAGTCTGCAGTTGCCCAGTTTTAGTGAAACACCTTAGAATCCAACTCTCTCTCTCATTTGAGGAGATTCTTTTGGAATCCTTCTGCCCCTCCTTTAGCTCTCATACAAAGATCTCTATAACTAAGTGTACTAGTGTACAACATGTTAGAGCTGCTCCCAAAACAAGAGGTGAAAGTAAAGCCACCATTATAGTTACAACTGTTTGAGATGGGAATCCCCCTTACTTTAGGGAGATTTCCCCTAATAATTGTTAAGAAAAGAAGTGAAGAGAAATCTCCCAGTGCAGATCCTCAGAAGATAAGCCACCAGCACTCCAAAATGCAAATAAAATATTGTTTATTGATAATAATGTTACATGGGTCAAAATTACCAATGTTTCAAGAGCCATGCAGGGTCCCTTTCTCAAGGCGACACAGTGACTTTATATTCTGGAGTGCTAGCGACCTATCTTCACATCTCTGTGGTTCCAATGAGGGATGCCTGCATGCTTTATGTATTGAGTAATTTAATTTTTAGTAAAAGATTCAGATCAAAGCAAACCGAAATGATTTGCTGCCTAGTGCACTTGAATATTCCTAGATAACATTTATTGATAGCTTTTACTTGTTGTCTTGATTTTCTTTTATTATACAGTGAGCTGTCATGTTATTAATGTTAAAGGTGCACTTTGTTATATTATTTTCTATTGTAGATACTACACATACAATCCTTTTTATATGAACACTGACATTATATTCAAATGTTTAAGTGGAGTGGCTTCTAAAATCCTGTGTTGCTGGCACTGTAATCAGGCTGGCTTATTTGTATTCTGGCATCTTCTGGTTAATTTTAGGTGGTCAGCTATTGATTGCACCTACCTGTGAGTGGGGCGTGACGTTGCCACGGAGCAGCCAAAAGGGAAACATCAGGAGTGTCTATGTCTCACCAGCCAATCACTTGTGATATAGTATACATGTCGACACTTTGTCCGTTGGAGGGGAACCCTATGTTTCCCCAGGGAAATGACTGCGCAGCCTACAAATTGTGGCACAGGAAAGGGTTAACCCTTTGGAAACAGTTGTTCCACATGGAAACCCGCCGACCTTTATCCTTTCCAGACCTGGCACAAAAGTATGCATTGCCTTCCTCTCATTTTTTGTACTATCTGCAAGCACATAAAACGTGGCGAATGTTCTCCAGCGACCCCAAAAAACTATTTACCTCCTCATTCCTGGAGACCCTTATATCGGGGGGGGGGAGCTACTCTATCCCGGATCTTTATCCAGGACTGCAGCGTACTTACATTCCGCAACTATCCTCATCCAACATCAAGGAATGGTCAAAAGACTTTCCAGCACCGGATCTGGTGGAAAGTATTGTGGAAGGGTATAATAGGATTTGCAGACTATTGGTTAATGAAAATTGGAGGGAGACCCAGTTTAAGATAATGCACCGGGCCTATGTGGCGTACTTCCGGCCGCCTGGGCCGACACCGCAGCAGTTGGTATCACTGTGCCCAAAATGTGGAATACCACGCCCGACATTAACACATTGTCTATGGTCGTGTCCCTCTATGGTGCAATACTGGACAAGGGTGATGGTATACATTGCATCGGTCCTCCACTGGACTCCAACCCTGGACCCATTGTTATTCCTATTCAGCATTCCTGCGGACTCTGAGACAAACCCCCATGGTCCAGCTCGCAGGGGAGGGGACTGGCTTCACATATGCCTGCTGGCAGCAAGACGCTGCATCATGCGATCCTGGAATACTACAACTGTCCCGCTTATCGCAAGTGTGGTAAAGGAACTAAAAATTTTGTTCCTCAAGGAAAAGTTGGATGCTGAAAATAATGTCGATACACTATCCAAAAAATTCTTCCGGAGATGGAAACAGTTCCTTGCTGTGACCTTTGATCAGCAGGAATTGACTGACATTATGCAACCCTTCCAATATTCGGACTGGTACCTGAAAAACAAATTATCGGGAACTTTGGGGCCGCTGGAGGTGCTATGAAGCCTAAATTTAGGTTATAGCTGGGAAGGAGTATAGTAGAACCGTTTACCGTTTGTCTATTATCTATTATGGTTTAATTTTGTTTCTAGTATATACGAGTAGAATACAGCCTTTAGCTATGGGGGCAACCAGCACGGGAAAGTTGAGAAAGTTGGAATGTTGTTATTATTTCTGGTGCAATTGTCAAGGTAGATGTGAGAAAACCTTGTATTATCTGTATTGAATTTCCTGGTACGTTGTGGTCATACCCGATGAGGGTTGACCGCTAAAACAGAATAAAGAAAAATTTTGTTTAAAAAAAAATAAAGCGCAGCAGTGTGCTTTACACATGTGCTCTGTGCTTTGCCTTGGGACTCCAAAGTGAGTGGTGTACTATTCAAATAAATGACTGCAAAAAACAAAAGGGGGACACATTTTTGTAAAAAGTCGTGACCCAACCTCCAACCATAGGGTCCTCTTTCCAGCGTTAAGCAGAGAGAACTTCATAGGAGACTTTCTGCATTTCATAAATAGGATATAAAATGCAGGCAGTGATGCAGGATACCTTATAGTATCCAATTGATAGCGGTATCCATTCTCCTCTATAAATAAGCTACTTAGTGCTGGTTTCCGAACCCTGCTTTACAAGTCATTACTGAACTCTACCCAGCTGTTTTGGAGCCCCATTCCCATAACTTACCATCTACAACTTCTATAGAGAATCTCCATACAAAAGACGTGAGTATTGTCTGCGTGCAATTTGCAAATGATAGAAACAATCATACGCTTCATCAAAGGCACTTATAGAAAATGGAAAATCTGTCACCAAGGCGCTTGGGAATCACCTCGCTGTCTGTATATCAGACTTCAAACACAGGTAATCATTTTTGTAAGACAATCATTTCTATTACAAGAAGGAAGAAAAAGGTTCTTTTAAGGAAATCTACAGGCAGAACACAAAATTGAGCAGTCAATAATTCCAAACATTTGCAGCTTACCTTTGTCAAAGAATGTTTTTGCACATGCTGCTTGGCAGAAATGCTCTTGATGCCATGCCCCAAAAGGAGTTGAAGAGGACCCTGTAGCATCACATGACCAGCGTGAAGACTTAATACAAGATAAGTATTAAAACAAAAAAAGGATCAAATACTGCCGAAGGGAAACACAAAGGGGGGGGGGATTTTTAGGGGGAGCATGGAGCCTGGAGTTGGGCTTTACCTCCCCTACTGTATCCAAAAGTACGATACGGCTTTAGTATTAACCTGAACACCAACCTTTACCCCCTAAAAAAACATATTTCTCTTATAGGGTGCCTACTGATCAATGCCAAAGACACAGACTACTACAGAAATATCCAACAGCGATAATACCGGGAACCACGACTCCCCCAATTATATCCAGCATATGCAAAACCTAACCAATAATTTGTTTGCAGATTAGTAATATAATGTAACTTCTGCCTATACATGTGGTGAAGGTTTCCAGACAAATGATTATTTAAATATTTTAGCAAAGTTACAAGTAATGCTAACATAAATTATAAGCATTATGTTAGAAATGCTATATAGATTCTCCTTCCTTTTTGTTTTATTGCTTTGTTTATTTGTAATTCTAATGAATGTTTTAATGAAAAACAAAGTTCCCTTGAAGAATCCTTAGTCCTATTCCTTTGTGGTCCATTTTTCGGAATATAAAATAAATTTGACTCACCTAATGAATCATGACTATTCCTGGCATTTCCGAGGCTTCTCACTATAATGATCTTTATATGACTCCAGTTCATTCATGCTTAGCCAGCTTTAGCAAGTTGCTGAAGGCTGACTAGTAAGGAAGACTGCTCTGCACTTTAATTTTACTGTTTGGATTTCAGAAGAGAAATTGCCATGTGATATAATGTCGTTCACAAATGCTGTTTGACATTAGGGTAAAAACATAATGAGCGTGGACTTGGGGCTGTCACCCCCCACAACACTCTCCATGACCTTCTGTCCCCCTTCAGCACCCAATATTGCATCCTGACCTCCTGAGGTATACATTTGAATGCCAATATTTTTAGGCAAAAGGGACATTTGGTTATTCTTCTGGCATTTCAGTGTTGCCCTGGCCAACAGACCCTTTTATTTTCACAGCCCAGGCATTGCAGCCACAGCTGATGATAAACAGGCCTGCTGGGGGTGGGGGGGGCTCAGAGGCTTGATCAATGTAATTAATGGCATTGTGGCTGGAGTCGGTTCTGTCCAGTGGCGTAACAATTGTCATAGCGACCCAGGAGGTCGCTATGGGGCCCGGAGCACGGGGGGGGGCCCGGAGCACAGGGGGGCCCGGGGCACAGGGGGGCCAGGCCAGATGCCGTGCGGGCTGCCTGGGTCGCTATGGCATCTGGGCCCATCAGCGATCGTGCAGGAAGAGGAGGCGGACAGGTAAGGAGTGTGACCAGCCGACCTGAGGGTGACCCTGCAGAGCCCACCATAGAGATTCTATGGTGGGCTCTGCAGGGTCACCCTCAGGTGGTCTGTGTGGGATCTCAAGTGGGCTCTGCATGGGGCATAACTAGACGTCACAGGGCCCCATACAAAATTTTGCTGTGGGGCCCTGTGATTTCTAGTTACGCCCCTGGTTCTGCCCATGGAAGATATGAAAGTTTCAGGGCTACGGTGGAGAGACAGAACAAAGACACATTGGGAGACCTAAGAGGAAGACGAGGGCTTGAAAGGAGTGCCTCAGGATGCTGTGCTCACTTGCACCTGGCCTCTGGAAGACGTGCCAGTTGTAGAGAGACAACTAAGGACAGAGTGACCTGTTTTTTAACCATCCTTACCCAGCCTAGGGATTTGTGGCCTGTGTGCATCCATCTCCATCTGGTCTGCTGAGGTAGTTAATAGTATACTAATTGCTGGAATTTGGCCACCCTTCTGTGTACTGAACCAGTCTATTATTCTTTGGGACTATGATGCCACTAGTGAACTCTATTTAAAGATGTCCTCCTCATCCCTCCATCTTCAGTCTCTCTGGGATATTCTGTGAGTGTTATTCCTATCTTGGATTACAAATACCTTTATTGAAGGTCAAGCACTCCCATGCCAGGTTCTGTTTAAACAGCCCCGATGCTGGCGACGTACACTGTACGTCGTCAGTCACGAAGGGGTTAAAGAGCAGCACGGCAGGCAGACTTTGTGTTCATTTACGCACTGTCCAGTGGTTAGTTAGGGGTTAATAAATTGCAGTCAGGCCCCATAGTCAGTCTTATCCCTCTCGCACCGAATCGATGCATATTTGTTGTGTTGACTGTTGTTTTATTGCCTTTACTAGGATTGTCCCCCCTCGCCCAGTACATTTCTGGCATTTCCCTGGGGGTAAAGAGAACGATTCATACAGTTATTTATTCCATTGAATTACTGAATGATACAGCTGTCAACATTCTTTTGCTTCTGTTCAGTCTGTTTAACCAATACTTCTCTGCAGGGTTTGCTGTCATTTGTTTGATAAAAGCGTATTCATTTGTCATTGATGTGTTGGTTTATTGTGGGTCTAGTTACGGGGAGGGTCATCACTGGAGAAGGTAGGAGAACCAATTATTTATGCTCAGCTCCTAGGAGTGTTACTGCATAAGAAAGAAAAAAATAAATGAGTCATACGTACAGTGCATGTATAGCCAAAACTTTTTATGTTAGTTTTTCATGGAGTACGGAAGAGATAAAATCCCTATAAGGTAATTTTTTATTGTCTACTTGGAAATTACCTTTCACGTCCTGTCTTGGAGATGCAACAGGAAGAATAGATCTCTTCAAAGTGAGGGGAATTCCCATTTTAGAAAATTGTTACAAAAACATTTGTCCCTGTGAGAAGATTTCCACTCGCCTCTTGACAGAGGGGTGAATCTCCACAGTGGAGACCAATAAAAACTTAGTGGAGGCTTTAGCACTCTTTTGCTTTATCCAAAAACGAATGCCCCCCCCCAATTTTTCCCTGTTTAAGGACTCTACAAACACTAAACCACACTGTATATAGATATGTCCACCATGCAAAATCAATAAAAAAAAATCATAAACATTTGGAAAACATTATTAGAGGGTTGTTCACTAAAGAGCCGAAGGATTTACCCGAACATTCGGTTCACTTTAGCTGCAGAAACCCCCCTAAAATTCCATACCAGACCTTTAATCCTAGCAGTGGCCTAGCAGGGTAGGAAAGGTGGGGGACAAGCAAACCCCCTCCCCCCCTGGTATCGTGCTCCATGCACGATACCAGGCCACAGACCCTAACCATTGGGAGTGTGCTTTTCCAGGGGGGCACCCCCCTGGAAAAGCACCTTTTCCTCATGTCTATGAGGACAAGTGCTTCTTCCCATAGCCCTGGCTCAGTGGTTGTTGGGGTCTGTGGGCGGGGGGATCATCTGCATCAGGGTGCCCTCTTTCATGAACAGGGCACCCAGATGCTGCCCCCCGCCCTTGTGAATGAGTAAGGGGTAGTTGTTACGCCTACTCATTCACCAAAGAGTTAAGTAAAAAGTAAATATAAACACCACACCATGAAAAAGTCCTTTAATTGAACAAAAAAGCAAAAGACGGTTTTTGACAAGTCCTTTATTGTTGAAAAGAAAAAAAAAATCGTCCAAAGATGCAATCCACAGGTCAATCACGATATCCAGTGATGTATATCCTCGTCAGTCTCACTGTCCGCCTACCTAACCGCTACCGCCAAACACCCGCCGCAAAATGACAGGTCCAGCCCGAATGTAAACAAATGGGCGGAGCAAATCATGACATGACTCGCTCCACCCATTTGTTGTTCGCTACCTCTGAGGCAGTCTAAGAGGCTTAGGTTCCCTTCACTTCAGCTCGGTTATTAATTCGGCTACCTTCGGCAGCTTAGTGAATAAACCCTCAAATATCTTACTATAAGCACACACTCAATACATTATTAAAATATCACCATGGTGTAACTTTAAAAATCCCCACAATTCAAGTGTTCTGTTACATATATTTCTGTTATGTCCAATAAGGTTGTTTACAATATAGCTTTGTAAAAGGAATCCAGATGCTGATTACCTCTTTTTCTCAAAGTTCATCTTAGACATGCATACAGTCTGGAGAGCTCCAATCAAGGAAGAAAGGTGAGTATTGCATTAGTGTTTGGGCAATCCATTCACTTCTGTGAGACAGGATCCCTCTGTAGAAAGTAACAATGTGTAGGGATGGCTTGAAACCTGAGTGGTTTCATGGGTCACAGCCAGCTTCATCAGAGGAATAGCCCAAAAAGTATCCAAAAACTAAACAAAACGTTTTTCCTCTACATACACTTTAACCTGTTTCTAAAGTCAAAATATTAAATTTTTTGTTAATTTGGGGTAGAGCAGGCAAGGTTTGGCAACCATTTCGTTTATTATCAGGGGTGGGCTGGGTATATGGCTGCGAGGGAGCTCCTTCCATACGTGTATTGCTTACAGTTCCCTCGCATGCCCCGTAGAGGTGCCTGGATTGTTATGAGATCACATTCTGGCTCTCGACACCTCTACATGGCACGCAAGCAATGCACATATGGATGGAGCTCGATCACAGCACAGCAGCCCACACTGGACCCCAGCCTGACAATCCACTGTACCATGCAATCACACCTACCGCGCATTGCGGTGCGGGAGATGCGTTGCGTTGCCATTCATTTGAATAGCACCTGAAGCGCACCTCCGGCCCACTTTTTGCCTATATCTACTGCTTGCTTGCAGTAAAAATAGGCAAAAAAAGGAGGCTTTAGAAACCCTTTAAAATAATATAAAGTTTTAATCCCCCTCTTCCTAACATCACATACTCACCTTTCATTTGGTCCACTCCCACTGCAAAGAAAATACCCAGTACCTCCTGGTATGGAGGAGCATGTGACAGTGCTGGACTAATCAACAAGCACCAGCATGGTCACAAGTGGAGCGTCCATAGCCCTGTGGATACTATGACAAACAACAACTTGGAGCTTACACAGGGCAGTGTCTATTGCCTCCTGCAGCTGAACAGAGTGAGGGAAAGGTAAGTATGTGCTAATAGGAGAGGGAGTATTCAGGTGAAACTCTTGCTTTGTCCTGCCTGAACAAAGCAAATGTTTACTTGAAGGTCGATAATCTACAACATTTTGCAGTAGAGAGATGTGATAAACACAGCCTTCATACATGTTGCTGATCATTAATTAGATAACCTCCTTCTCAGACATGAAAGCCTTTGCCAATAGAATCCCATTACTACTGTGAATATTATTTTTGCAGTATTTTCTTTGGAACAGAAATGTGCTGTGTCAGTATAATGAGAACTGAACTGAGAAAAGGACTGTTATCTCAGAGCTAAAAGTACATGCATTTCATTCAGAGATGAACATTGGCTGGTAAAAACACATTCCAAGGCTTGAAGCAGAGAAAGCTCAAGGTTCCATAGGCAGAAATGTCTATTCAGACAATAATATTGCTAATATATAACTTAGCTTCATTAAAAGCCAAACAAAATTATTTTCAAAGCTTTCCTGTTCCCTATTAGCATTCAAAATATTTGTGCAACACTGTTGGCCCTAATGCCATTTTCATCAATACATTTTTGAGACCATTACGACCTTGGCTTTTAATAGCGTGATTAATGAGACAGTTTCAACCGAGGCCTTTAATTACCAAAACTGAACCACCATGTGGAATACTAAGGACTTATAGTGAAGTAGCTTCCTCATATCCGTACCTTTTTATTTTACTTAGTGCATCCAGTCTTTTGTTGTGTCAGTGTCCTACATGCTCTATAGTTGTTTTACTCTAAGCAGTATGACAGTGATTCCACAATACATCTGCCTCTATCTCAATTCCAACTCGGCTAACCACTGACCTAAAATGTAAGACTGTCCTAAAAAAAACAAAAACCTAAGAGCATTAGGTTTCAGTTGTAGTCACTTCATAGTTTGCTATTAACTGCTTGTTGAGTATTGTCTTGCACTTGTTGCTCTTCAGACATTGGCAACAAGGGATTAACCAAAAAAAAAAGAATTTTGATACCATATAAAAGTTTGTAATGCTCACACTCTCTTGACCTATGTAATGTTGACATGGCCATGAATCTTACAAACTGTATTTTGTCAAATTGACTTGAATCAATAGTAATCCACAACCAGAAAATTCAACTAGAGAGTCCCCAGAAGGGTTTTTCATAATGTTATAGTATGCACAGCATATTAGCACATTATGGCAGATTTACCTTGCAGGCGGTCCTCTCCAGCACTATGTTGTCAGCGTTTCCATCTTCTACTGATCTTCTTCTGGGTTCAGCCTCTTGATTGGCTGCTCTGGGACAATATAACTCCCATACATGCACACCGGACCTGTGCACTGGACATGGACAGGCAAGGAGGCAGCATACAGAGTCTCTTCTGTCATTAAAAAAACCCCAACAGTCAGCATTTTTTTACTTCCACTTTAAGATCTACCAACAACTATGTTGCACAAGGCCTTCTTATACTTACACTGATAACCAGTGAATACATGCCCCCTACATTGATGGTCAATGGATATGTGCCCTCTTATGTTGGTGGTCAGTTGGAGAAGGACCCCAGTATATTGGTGGACATTGAAGAAGTGCACTCTTACATTGGTCTGTCTGCAAACCATTGTATTTTGTTATCCAGTTTTCTTCATTGTTTCTTTGATGCTTTTGGATCTAAGGACCTCTCTTCCTCTGCAGTCAGCATTAGCCTTTGTCTTTCTTTCTTTTTTTTTTTTTTCACTTTTTCAACCTTGCTAATGCAGACTCTTCCATCACTGTCTTTTAAATGATGGTCAGTAAGGTTTCTGATTCCATCTATGTATACTGGTTATTAGGTGCTCCTCCTTATATGTTTGCTTTTTCAACAAAACCCATCTTGGCTACTTTATTGGTGAAATCATCTGCGCTGGTGGTATCACTCTCAGCTAAGACCCTTGCTTCTGTTTCACTATCTTTTGGACCTACAGTATTCATCTACCTGCCAAACTGCATGGAAAATATAACCTGTTAGCATCACTGCGAGGAAGTAGAACATGACTAATGGTCATAATCTTTCTCATCTTCCAGTCTTTGGCTTCCACATCTTGCCAGCTGCAGTCTGTCACTCCTTCAGTATGTTGAATGACATGGACAGACCAGCTGCTAGTCAATTGTTTGGAAAGACCCAGTGGTCATTCCAACCAACTGACCAGAAGCTTTTCTGTTCGATTTTTCCTATGTATTTTTGGCTCAAGCACATCATTATTTGCGTAGGCTTGATGTTGTTGGCTTGCAAGAAGACCACGTAGTACAAGTTAAGCATTTTAATGTTTCCTGCAGCTATCTGAATTCCTTATGTTTGATGTAATCTTTCCTGTGCTAATAGCCAGTGTTTCTGGCTTTCCCCATACAACTTCTGATCATCAATATAGAGGAGGTGGGAGGGAAAGCTTTTTTGATGTTTTGGAAGCCTGATACTCGTAGTCTACTTTCTTCAGAATTACTGACAATGGGAGAAGGGTTATTAAAAGTAGTAGTGGTGAGAGTGCTTCTCTGCCTATATATTTGCCATCATTAGTTTAGTTTAAAATTGTAAAGGTTTGCGATAAACTTTAAAGAAATCTTGAAGTCAACTTCTGTGTTCTTGTGCACAGCCTGCGTTTAGGATCCACAGGGCTCCCCATGGACACAGAAGCAGATATAATGACTGAAGCTGAAGTTTAATTTGCTTAAATTTTGTGATCCCTGATTCCCCCCAGCAACAAGCTAATGGAATTTTTAAATAAAACCTTTCCATTTTTATTCCATAACTTATTTAGACCCAGTAATATCATCAGTGAGTCTCTGTGCTTCTCTATGAAATGCAGGCAGCTCATGGCTGGCAGGAGGGGCCAGCAGGGTGCTGTATATAGTTTCCTGGAAATATTACAGCTTCCTTCCTCAATTCTCCTCTCAAAACCCCTTAACCCTCAATCAAGCAATGGGCTAACTCTTGGGAGGAGTCCCCCAAATATCGAAATGCCTTAAAGGGTGGGTGTTAATCTAGAGGACTGTGCATTGCTGGGCAGGCTGTATTTGCATGCAGACCAAAAGTGATCACTGGGGGAGAGAGAAGTGCAGTCACAACCACCCACTCCCTCTGGTGTGTGTCCGCCTGGACACTCATCACAGTGAATTTGCCCAAGCTGCCTCCTCTACAATGCTTAGCTAGGCAGAGGGAGGAGGCAGCTTCTCTTGGCTCAGTCTGATGAGCGCCTGTACTGACACTATCAGAGGGAGTCAGCCCAATGTAGAGCTACACGCCTGGTCCAACCGGCTAACATCTACCATGCACAGTAGCACAAATATTAGTTTTATAAGATGCAGAAACTGCTACATTCCTGCGACAAATAGCAATTTGTGGTATTCCAGGTTTTGGTGCACATGTTGCAAATCATCTTAAACATAGGCGCACGTATGTTTATGATTTGGCTTAGGTCGAATTTGCATTTCATGTGCACCAAACAATGTTTCAAAAGTAATAGGTTATTGCAGGGCCGAAGTTAAGTGGGGCTGCGGGGGAATGTGCCCCGGTAGCCGCTTTAGGAGGGGTGCCTCTGGGTGTGCGGATGGAGAACTTCTCCCTTGGGGGGGGGAGCAACTCTGAGCCTTTGCCCCGGGTGACAAAAAGTCTAGCTTCCCCAATGGGTTGTTGAGCCCACTGTGTGCTGGAAAAAAAAAAAAGATCCTTCCACAAACTGTCACATGATTGGATGCGCATAATTGTCTAAAATGTCTTAGTATGCTGTAGCATTAACAGAACCCTTCACTGGTAATAACTGTAATAACTGAACACAATAAGTTGGATGGGTGTCCACATACCTTGATGGTCAGATGTTCTGAAAATTGTGTTCATACAGTGTTAAGTAATCTGCATTTTTATATTTGCTTGCGTTTGGATAAACATATAATGTATGTTGTATTTTATTTAAACTCATACATACATACATACATTATGTCAATGTGCATTTGTTCACCATCTTTTTTTTTATTCCTCACTGTAAAACCCAATATCATGATTGCTGATTTCTCTATGCTGATGTTGCCCGCTTCCTAGCCGACACATCTGTACCGTGCATGGAAATAAAACATGCACCGTCTGTAAAGCTGAGAATTGAAAGCATGTTGCTTGGCCTAATCGAGTTTAATGAAATATGATTGAAGCTCGCAGTGGAAATTATGCATTTGTTTTGTTTACACACTGGTAACTTGTGAAGGGGTCTAACAGGCAGTGTGTGACCAAATTATGCTGTGCAGGAATTGGCACTGTTTCATTTCATTATAACTGAATCATGTAGTTTAACTGAATTAGCATAGATTGAGGAAGATCTAATAGATCTGGCAGCCCTTGACTTTACTCTGATTCTGCCAAAAACAGCTTCGAAAGAGAAATGCATCATAACAAAGGAATATGTGCGTATACAAGAGAGCGAGTATATAACAATAATAAAAGTGTCTACTCCATGTTGTGGTGGGGCGCTCGCGTAGCTTGATAACCCTAAGGGAAATTTTGGTAGGAGCTATGATTCCCTGTTGGGACACCCGAGCCTGTAAAGTCAAATCAATGGGGGCTGAAGGGAGACAGGACATTTTTTTTTTTTTTTTCAAATTCTTTATTTTAAAGACCTCTGACATACAGACAGTACAAGAATAAAAATATAAACTCTATGGATAGCGTTTGTACATGTACCAAGACACAATAGGTTCCATAAGCAGAATAAGCAGTGAAACTATAGGAAGTTATCGCACATCACAGTCTGCCTCGTGTGGTCCCAGGTCTACAGTACACATCATTGCGCCCGTACATCAGTGGAGATTTTCAAGTTTTATAAACACACAAAGAGTAACAGAAGATCTAACGAGTAGTGTTAGTAGTAAAACACGAGAAAGCAGCCAAGGAAGAAGAGTGGAAGGAGGAAGAAGAAAAAGGTCATAGACAAGTATGTCAAAGAAAAGGAATATAGAGAAAAGAAGCTCATCACCCCCCGGGGACAGCGGAGCCCAGCAGCTGACACGGCACTAAAGGAGCGTTGTGTAATCCGGGGAGTCTACAAATTGGTCCCAGTAGAACCATGTATGTGAGAATGACCCAGTCGTGTCCCTCAGCGCAGCCGTAAGGTTCTCCATGTCCCTGATCTCAGACACTCTGGCCAACCATTGAGCAACTGTAGGAGGCGCTGATTGCTTCCACATACTGGGGACACAGGCACGTGCTGCGCTCAGCAAATGTCTCAGTAGCGATTTCCCATATCTCCTCCCGGACATTGGAGTCAGATTCAGGAGGACCGCCACAGGGTCATCGGCGAGGGCGATGCCCGTCAGTTGTTGAACAAGTACTTGGTTCCAAAAAGGAACAGGTCGTGGGCAGTTCCAGAAGATATGCAATATCCCTTTGGTGCCTTTATGCAACAAACAGCACCAACAAAGATCCGTTTGTTGTGGAAACATTTTGGAGAGTACAGAATTGCGGGGAGAGGGGGCAGCCCTGGCGTGTACCATTTGTGATTGAAAGGGGACTAGAGATGTGGCCATTGACCCTTACTACTGTAGAGGGTTTCGAGTATAATGCCTCAATCCACGTTCGGACCAGTGGGGGTAGTCCAATATGCGCCAGGGTCTGAGATAGAAAGTCCCACGACACTCTGTCGAACGCTTTTTCTGCATCCGTAGACAGAAGCATCATGGGAACACTCCGCAATTTGGCGCTGTAAATCACATCTATTGTGCGGACCGTATTGTCTCTAGCCTCATGGCATGGAATAAATCCGACCTGGTCTGGGCAGATTATACGTTGCAGAATCGGGGTTAACCGCATAGCTAAAACCTTTGCAAACAGTTTAAGGTCACTGTTCAGTAGGGAGATAGGTCTATAATTGGCGCAATACAAAGGGTCTTTTCCCGGCTTAGGAATCACTGATATAGTGGCTGCTAGAAGTTCTGGGGGAAGGGCATGGCCCTCATTAAGCGCAGCAAAAGCTTCTACAAAGTGAGACGCCAACTGCGGGAGAAAGGCCTTGTAATATGAGGCGGGAAGGCCATCCGGTCCAGGTGTCTTACCTTTCGGGGTATTGGTTAAAGCCAAAGATAGTTCCTCAGTAGTCAAGGGGGACGAGAGAGCTTCTCTCTCCGCTCTCGTTAGGGAGGAGATCCCTGAGGCTGCAAGGTAGGAGTTGATGGCATCTGATCGGGATGTCCCCTCAGTACATGAGGCAGAGGGGCGTAAGTTATACAGAGAGGAGTAAAAAGATCGAAAGGAGTCGGCTATAGCCGAGGAGAAGTGAAGTTTCATACCCGTGGGGGAGGCAAGCTCGGGGACGTAATTCTGTGCCCTTTGCATTCTGAGGGTGTTTGCCAAGGATCGACTGCATTTATTGCCAAATTCATAGAAAGTGCGCCTGTTGTGCATAAGGAGTCGTTTTGTCTTGTAAAGAGTATGGGACCGTAATTGCTCCCTCAAGGAAGCCAATTCCTGCGCTATCGTGGCGGAACACTGCCTTTTGTGCATCAATTCTAATCGATGGATGCGAAGGAATAGGTTGTTCGTTTTAGCTAGTCTAGCGGCTTTCAGTCGATGACCATGTTTTATAAGGATGCCACGAACGTAGCTCTTATGGGCTGCCCAAACCAGCAACGGATTGGGCACCAATCCTCTATTCAGCTCAAAATACATGGATAGTTCTTTAACCACATCGGCCATAATCACAGGGTCCTGAATCAAAGTCTCGTTAAGTCTCCTGGTAGGGGGCTTCCTTGGCAAGGGTGAGAGTTGAAGGAGCAGGGAGATAGGGGCGTGGTCCGAAAGAGCTACCTGGCCAATATCAGCCCCCGAGACCAAAGGGATGCTGTCGTGCCTTAGCAGGAAAAAAATCAATACGGGTATAAGAATCATGTACCGTTGAGTAATAGGAGAAGTCGCGCTCCTGAGGATGGAGCACTCTCCAGACATCCATTAGTTGAAATTTGTGGAGGGTTTTGCAGATACGGTTGCGCGCGGCTTGTGATAAATGAGAAACACCCCTAGAAGAGTCATAAGCGGGTTCCAACGTAAAGTTGAAATCCCCACCTAAAATCAGCGTACCCTCCGTGAATCCCTCCAATCTGTCCAGGAGTGATTCCAAGAAGGAGATCTGATCAACATTCGGGAGGTATACGTTGGCCAGAGTGTAAGTCTGAGAGTGGATGTGACCCTTCAAAAACAGAAACCTGCCTTCAGTGTCTTCGAGTTACACGAGTTGAGCTATGTGTTGCCAGGGGAGAGATTTGGCTATTAGGACACTCACTCCCTTAGATTTGGATGAGGGGGACGGGTTATGGAAAACTGTAGGGTAACGGTGGTTATATAACTTAGGAACATTATCACGTTTAAAGTGAGTCTCCTGTATGAAAGCTACATCAGCCCTCTGTCTCCATAGTTCCCCTAAGAGCATAGATCGTTTTTCAGGGGTGTTCAGGCCCCTCGCATTGCAGGAGACCACCTTTAACGTCATTGCCGCCACCCCAGCCACAGATCAAATTTCCCCGCTGGCCCCCGAGGGAAGCAACCAGTAGTGAGAGAGAGCTAGAGGAGTAGGGAAAGGAGAAGGAGAGAAAGATAGGAGGGGCTAAGAAGGACATTCTTTTAACAATGGAGCAAGTTAAGGAAAAAAAATTAAACGCTAAAAAGGATGTTGGCATCTCCTGGCTCAATAAGTGCTTAAGGGTTAGGGTTACCCTTGTTGTACCACCATGTTGTGGTGCGTGCACTGCAGTAGGACAGCCTATTTGCTTGAATGGACTGCCTACCGCACCTAAACCGCAGTGCATGACCCTTTTTTTTTTTAAATCACATTGCATGGTAATACACTGCCTGTCCAAAAAAAAGTCACCACCTGGATTTAGCTAAGCAAATAGGTAAGAGCCTTCCATTAAAAAATAGGTCCAACGTTATGAGGTGAGCTGGCTACCTGAATATACTGAATGGCCTGTTTTTTCCATCAATGGATTTTTTTTCAACTGATGGCACATTGGGCAAATTCCAAGATGACAATGCCAGGATTCACCAGGCTCAAATTGTGAAAGAGTGGTTCGGGGAGCATAAGACATCATTTTCACACATGGATTGGCCACCACATAGTCCAGACCTTAACCCCATTGAGAATCTTTGGGATGTGCTGGAGAAGACTTTACACCATTGACCGACTCTCCCATCATCACTACAAGATCTTGGTGTAAAATGTATGCAGCTCTGGATGGAAATAAATGTTGTGACATTAGATAAGCTTATCGAAATAATGCCACGGTGATTGCATGCCATTTAAAGCTAAGGGCAGTTTAATAAAATATTAGAGTGTTTGCCTTTTTTTGGACACGCAGTGTACTGTAGATTACAATGCAATTTTGTGCGAAACTGCACACATGCAATGGCTAGCTGTGTTGGGGTGCCATTAAGCAATAATGGAACCACAGGGCACCTAACATTGCAACATGCAATGCAGGATCGCATGTGGCATCGGACTTGCAAAGATTGACCATCACAAAGATTTGGAAGGCACCTTAGTAGTTTGGCTAAACTTTGGAAAACTGGCTACCCTTTGAAATTCCAAATTTATGAACTCTGGGTCAGCTTCGGGCAACACTGTGGCTTAGTGGTTAGCACTTCTACCTTACAGCAATGGGGTCCTGATTTGTATCCCGGTCAAGACACTATCTGCATATAGTTTGCACATTCTCTCTGTGCTTGTGTGTGTACTCCGGTTTCCTCCCACCCTCCAAAGACATGCTGGAAGGTTAATTGGATCCTGTCTGAATCAGCTTTGTATCCATGTGAAATAGGGACCTTAGATTGTAAGTTCCCTAAGGGCAGGGACTAATGTGAATGTTTGGTATGTAAAGCATTGCGTAAAGTGTCAGTGCTATATAAATACCAATAAAAAAAATTGAAGTTTGAAGCCAATGGAAATTCAAGCCAGGCTTCAAAATGTGTGTATTACAAAACAGCAAATAATGCAGAATGGTTTGCGAATCTTGTGGTTATAAGATGGAGAAATTGGGATGCAGTCTGGGGAATTTAAAAAAAAACATCAGGACAAAGAGCCTTGGAGTGGCAAGGTAAGATAAAGATGCATGAACAGCTTAAGCCACCATTCCAGAAATTGTACGTAGGATATGAAAATAGAGGCCTGAGACCTGGTGACAGTCTTGGTGGTTTAGGAGGAAGCAAAAGTAATGGTGGAGGTAACTTCAACTATATGGAGGAGCAGGAGATGCTGAACCTTTAGAAGGTTTCAAAAGATAACTTTTAAAAAAATCAAACCCCCCAAAATAACACTGAAATTCAAATTTGGCTCAGGATATTCAAATTCATGAAACCTAACGCCATCCGAATT
This sequence comes from Nanorana parkeri, assembly GCF_000935625.1. Lineage (NCBI taxonomy): Eukaryota > Metazoa > Chordata > Amphibia > Anura > Dicroglossidae > Nanorana > Nanorana parkeri. The sequence goes on along the minus strand of NW_017308219.1, from coordinate 221,167 downwards.
TCAGGATCAACTCATGTAGCTGTCAACAAATGGCTTATGGGAACAGCTTATGAGGCTGCAGGATTCCTGGAAGACTAGCCACACTGAAGAACTTCATGGAGTATTGCTGTAGAAGTAACCATCCCTGTTGCAGATTTTCCTCTGTCTGGTGAAGCCACTGTCAGCAAGACTGGAAGTGAGAATAAATCTCTCTAAAGGAGTCCCAGATAGCAGCAAACACCTGACAGGCATTGAAATCCTTTTCTACTGATGAAAAAGTTTTGGCTGGATATAAACTGCTCACTTATGGGTTGATTTATAAATCTTTTACACAGCTCTTTGCTGTGCGAATGAAATTTGTAGCACTTTATGGCCACTAGATGGAGCCAAGGAGTACAGGAATTTCCTATGCCTCTTCAGCTCCATCTAGTGGCCATACAATGCTGCGATTCTCATTCACACATTGTACATCTGCTCAAACAGTTTATAAACCACCTCCAAAATGTTCCAGAATATGAAGTTTGCAAGAATTTAGTTCTACTTTTAGAAGGCTAGAGTTTTCCTTTAAAGTGCCTGTAAAGCCAAATAGTAAAACTACCCCATTGGCTCCCTTTGTACATATGCAATGTGCACATCCTGCTTTTCATTTATTTTAGTAAATGTCTATTAAATTGCTTGCTGTTCCTGCCAGTTGCAGCCTAGCCCTTGCGCTTCCTGTAATGGAGTGACAATGCTAACTACAGACTCGTTAATGCTGCTAATGCTGTGGTAGTGTTGTCACCCCATAGTCACACCCAGCGACACCTGCTAGTCTGCCCCTAATTACTTGATTGACAACAGCTCTTGTAGGAACGCTGTCATTTAACAATTTGCTATGTAGTCCTGTAGCATAGTATGCAGAGGTCAGATAAAAAAAAGCTTTGCCCAGAGCACTCACAGATATAACTTCATGAAAGAAAATAGCTGTCATGTGACCACTTGACAAAACAGCTAAGTTGTAGCTGCACTCTGGGCACAAAAACGTTCATGTTAATAAATGTATCAAAGGCCACAAAGGATGTAATTCCACTTACCATTGCAAAACCTGAGATGACCTTGTAAACGTAGCAGTAACATCATCACTGAGCTGTACATAGCCTGTGCAAAGAGCAGGGATGTGGGAGGGGCCTAGCAGACCCCACCCACTACAGACGGCCTGCAGGGAATACAGAAAGGGGCGGAGACAAGACCAGTCATCCTGCACAAGAAGAGAGAGCTGGTGACCTGTCTTTATTACAGAAAGCTCCTAAAAGAAGGCATTGTTTTGATGCTGTATTACTGCACAGACCTGGAAGAAATACACAAAGCACACCAAGATACAAGAATACACATTATTATTACAACAATTTATTCAGTGCTTTACATACTCCACATTACATACTCCACATACATACTCCACATTCAGATCAGTCCCTGCCCTCACGGAGCTAAGGTCTCGATTATACACGCACACAGGGCCAATTCAGACTTTTGTATATACACAATATTTGCTTATCCCTGAGTCCAGCTTTAAGCTATTTTAAAATGTAGTTTC
>NW_017308219.1:191234-219579 GCF_000935625.1 Nanorana parkeri | reverse complement strand
CATGCTTTCATGGATTGATTTTACTTGTTCACAGCCCAAAAAGACATGCTGGCTGGAGTGCCACTTCAACATTCCGCCCTCCGCCTAAATCCACATGACTCAGATCATCCGATCAGCTTTCCCCTCCAAACTCATCCTGCGCTCCTTCCGCGCTTTTGTGTCTCGCCGCGTAATTACTAGCAAAATACCGCAGTGCTGTTGCCGAAGTGAAAACATTGTACTTCAAATGCCATCCCTTGCTTTACCCCAGGCATAAACTCGGGAAGGGGAGAAATTACCTTTCCATTTTCAAGTACAGAAAACACTCCCGACCCTGCTCACCTCATTTAGACAATTGTGCCGTCCTTTCATGTTTTAGACACTTATCTCCTGTTGCTTTTGAAAGCTTGCAAGCTGTAGTGCACTCTGATGAGAAAAAAAAAAAAGAAGAGAGAGACCGGTTTGGTGTTTTCTGCTTTCAGCGCATCTCCAAATATTGCTGAACACAGCACACCGCCCTGCCAGCTAAAGGACACAGAATACGCTTTGCCGTTGTGCATCTGAAAAGGATATTTCTGCTCACATACAAATTATTGTAGCAATTAGGCAAGCTTGAGCGGGCAGGCACACCTATCTGCTGCCAGTCATCTTTATTGCTTGACCCCTTGGTGCAGCGATGCCCATTGCCCAAATCCCCACATATTTATTTCATCCGGCTGGCCCCTCCGTGCAATGTATGGTATCGCAACTTTGCCATCTAGTGTCCGAAAGTGTGAAATGCATCGCAAAATCTGCTAGTACGCTGATTCCTTCGGCGCAAGGCTTGTCACCCACATTAATTGGTTGTCAACCTGCTCATGAAAATGTGCACATGAACCTTTAACAGAACAGAGCCGTCAATGTCGGTTTAGGCTCTGCTCCCGACGAGTCACCGATAATCAACCTGGATAATTCGCTGACTCCTTTTAAACCTAATGAACATCCTTGGAGCAGGGGAGATGGGATTGCATGTGGTAGTTCAGGAGTGTTTTACTAAAAGAGGTCAGCAACCAAAAAAGCTGCTAACAATGGTGCAATGTGATTTAAATCAGCAAAACAAAAGGTAATGGAATGTGATGCAGGTATGCAATGTGTCCATGCTGATGGGAAGCAGGTGTTGGGATATGAGCAGGATTGGCACATTTATACAAGAAAATTGGAGTGGTGTACCCCAGCTGTATCCCAAATCTTTCCTTATTCTACCATAAAAGCATAACACAAGAGATTAATTGCGACATCAGTTTCATCTCTTGTGTTATGCTTTTATGACAGAATATAGAAAGCGTTTGGATATAGCCAATGTGCGGTCAACCAGTTTTCTTTTATAAACGTGAGAACCCTACTCATACCCAACACTTGTTTTCCATCAGCATCAGCAGTACTGTCCGCATTGCATACGTGCATCATGTATAGTGGCTGACAGTAAATGAGCTGGATGAGCATCAGACTATAGCAGGCAAGCATGGACTAACATGGAGCAACACACTGCTTTTCCAAGGGCTGCCATCTTTGTTCTGGAAAAATAAAGGACAGAGGGTGGAGTAGGGGGGAGAGTGGTACACTGCTCCAAACTATATTTATTGGGCTGAAGGACACTGACATCTGCACTCGATGATGAGGTCACCCTATGCTTGGAGCTGCAGGGGGAGCCCCCCCCCCCCCTTCAAATCATAGTCCCCCCTTTCACATGAAAGTCCTCCCTTTACATGGAGTCCCCACTTTACACCAGAGGCCCCCTTCACATCTGAGTCCCTCCCTTCACATCAGAGTCTCCCCTTCACATTAGAGCCCCTATCATATCAGAGTCCCCTTAACATCAGAGTCTTCCCTTCACATCAGAGCCCCCTTTACATCAGAGCCCCCCCTTCACTTCAGAGTCCCCCCTTCACAGCAGAGTCCCCCTCCATATCAGACACACCAGAGTTCCCCTCCAAATCAGAGTCCCCCTTTACATCAGAGTCCCCACCTTCACATGAGAGTCCTCCCTTCACATCAGTGTCTCCCCTTCACAGTAGTGCCCCCTTCACATCAGAGTCCCCCTTCACATCAGAGTCCCCCTACACATCACTTCAATGTCATCTCAGAATCCCCCCTTTCACATCACACCAGAGCCCTACCTTAAGCCCCCATTCACACCATAGCATCGCAGGAACGCACTTGCCAAACACAGAAAAGTAGTACATGTGACAAATTTTGCAACATGCATTCTACGTTTGCTCAACGTGTTTGGGGTTCCATTAACTAGTAATGGCACGGCAAGCATGTTCCGTGTTTGGTGCGCATTGAAGCACGCACTTTTGTGACGTGTGTTCATGATACGCTACAGTGTGAATGGGGACTTACAGCAGCTTCAGCAGTGTGGTAGGGGGCAGGAGGCGAAGCAGATCTGGACAGAGGTGGACTTCTGACCTCTTCTGAATGCTGAGGGTGAGCCTGGATGCAGCCCACTCTGTATTAGCATCATGCATTTTCATGGTGCTGGTGACTGGTCCCCCCGCACCATGGAAATGCATAATGCTGAGTGAAAATATAGAATACACTGCATCCCATATTGAAACGATACGCAATGCAGCATTTTACGCACGGGACTGGTGACAACCGTAGGTAGGAGACTAAGCCATTAGCAGGGTCCGGCCAAGGCAAAAGACAGAGTAAATCAGAAGGATCATGACCTTGAAGGCCTTTCTCCTATCTTGCATCTCTATATAGGAGCTTCTGTTATACAGTATAAGATAGATATAACCATGTGTATCATAAACAACTGCCATCGTCTGTTAATAACAAATTATTTTTCTCCTCTTTTTCATTCATTTGTGCATCTTAGAATTGCTGATCTCCCCCTGCCTTTTTCAGCCCCTTCCTGTCTATATGCACTCACTCCAGTGTCAGCTGCACATCATAGCTCTGCAATGAGCTTCCTCAGGGCCAGTGTCATCTGGCTTTATGCTGCAAATACTTTTTGAATTCAGTATGAGACACTTATGAGATCAATCAAAATGTATTGCAGGCGCATCTGCAATTGACCTCCTTCTGAACTGAATTTGATCCACTTCAATCTGCTTTTGCATTCCCATTGACTTGTATAAAGAGAGAAGCAGTTCTGACGTTAACAAAAGCCCATCGACACTGGCCATATTAGTGACAATGCCTGTGCAATCTGTATCGCTACGGCCACTTGTAACATAGTAATATAGTATTTGAGGTTAAATAAAGACACAGGTCCATCAATTCCAACCTATTGCGTGTTTGCATGTGATTCTGCATGTGTATGCGTGTGTAAGAGTCGCTGTGTGATCTTGTTCTTAAGTGTACCTGTACCCCTGTATGTTACGGTCTCTGAGGAAATTGTCCAATTGTAGTCTTTGCTGGGGACACATGTAGCAGAGTGACATAGCTACAAAGTTACATAGTTAGTCAGGTTGAAAAAAGACATATGTCCATTGAGTTCAACCTATAGAGATATGGAGATATGACAACGCAGAAGCACAGTTGAGAGACCGTTGTCAGTTCATCACAGGAAGTGACAAGCACAAAGATACCGTATATGGTAAAATCAATGCCAGGATGCCTAAAAGGCAATTGATTTTTGTTTCTTTTTTTGTTATGGTATCTGCTGAGCAAATTATGAAAAAGAAAGATTCTTGTTATTGTTCATTATTTTTCTCAGCTTTATTATTGAATTGTTCTGCCAGTCAGCTCTGTCCTTCAATAAGCAGGATTTTGGCTGGTTGGTAATCCGATTTTGCAAAATGTTTGATTTTATTGCACTTAAAAATTGTTCCCTAGAGTGGTAATACTCAGTGCCAGTCAGCAGCTGGAAGAGCAAGTATAATTCTGGCATGAATAAAAAAGATGTAATGATGAAGAAAATTTTGTTGCAATTTTTTCAGCAGCTGTTTAACGCTTCGCATAAATAGATTACCGAACAGGGGAGCTACCACAACAGATAATTTTTTGTATTATTTAGGTCTTATTCACATGAGAATCAGCCAGAACGTACAGCTCCCGGGAAGGACAGGTGCTGCGTGTGATTAGTGCTGGATCTGATGGACCCTTCTTGCTTATTCAAGCCTCTGTGCATGCAGTATATCAAACCCTGATGGAATACACAACAAATACCAGACAACAGACAATTGAAATGTTAGCTAGGTTGCACATACACTGCACAGACATCAACAGCTACTCTGTTAGCTCTATGATGCTGCTGTCAGGAGTCCTCAGGGTGAATCAACATGGGGGAAGTCAGCTTGACATCATTTACTTCAGGGCTGAAGAGGCTCATTAAGTTAAGAACATTTGCAGAGAATGTAGATATTTTAACATTGAAATTCGTGCCATAATTCTAGACTTTGTTCCTGTCCACCTAGGAGCTTTGGATGTCCCCACCCAACTTTGCATGTTACAGCTCCTCTATGTCTTTTCCATAATATAATATAATTTTTTTTTAAAAGCAGGGAGAGTTGGCAGCCCTCAGAATCACAATAGGTGTGCAGACCCCGGGAAAAGTACAACAGAGCTCTTACCAAAAGAGTCAAAAAAAGCTATATGAAACCATAAGGTCGGTTCATCTCTCCCACATTTATCAAAATCTGAACATTTTGGATAGAATGGCCTTTTAGTTTTATTTATATTTAGTTAGTTTGCTCTAGAAGGGTCCCTTTGATTATTATGATAGCAATGGAAAGGAGAGCCACACTCAACACTTGGCTTCCTACATGGCTTCTACTGATGGACCCTTCTTCCTCGTTCAAGCCTCTGTGCATGCAGAATATCAAACCCTGATGGAATACACAACAAATACTAGACAATTGAAATGTTAGCTAGGTTGCACATACACTGTAAAGACATCAACAGCTACTCTATAAGCTCTGTGATGCTACTGTCAGGAGTCCTCAGGGGGAATCAGCATGGTAGAAGGCAGCTTGACCCCATCTACTTTAGGGTTGAAGAGACTCATTAAGTTAAGAAACTTTACAGAGAACGTCTCCACATGTGCGTGGCTTCGGTTGTATATCCTGTCTTTTTAAGTTAACATTCCCTTTCAATTAGAGCTGTTTTATTTCCTACAGATAAATGAGCAGGTCAGATACAAATAAAACGATTCCTCTTTAAGCCTGATTATTGTCAGCTGGACAAAAAGTAATGGAATTAAAAACATTTTGTATTATTATCAGATTCAAATATTCCACAGGTTGGAAAATTTAATGAGTGAGGTCAGAGCTACAAATGAGACATTAGAGGCCATGTTTTGATTAGAACAAACCTGTGTTCTCTGCAAATTTCTGTGAAAAAAAAATGTTTGCGGCATTGCACACCCTTATGTTATAATATTGAACTGATATTAGGGTTCAGCTTTGTAGATCATGCCACTGAGTGTCTTGGGAGTGCTGGCAACGTGAGTATAAGTAGGTGGGGATGGGACTTTGCAGGGACTGGCTTCACATTTACAAACTACATGTACATGTCCTTGGCAGTCAAAGGGTTAAAGCTTAAAGAGACCCTGACCCCGATTTAAAAATATGCAGGTAGAAGCACAGAAAAATCACCTATCTGAAATGCTTACTTGCAGCGTTTTTCCTTTTCATAAATTACATTTTATTGACTTGCAATGTCCCTTTGATCTTGCTAGAAAACTTGAATACTTTCAGATGAGTCATTGCCAAAGCACAGCCCCCTCCATCCTTACATGCCATAGCTCTCTCCTTTTCTGGGGGTGTCTAATTATAATCTGTGCTGACCCGGCTCCTCCACCACACCCTCCTACATAACCTTTGCGCAGGGGAATACTATAGAGTGCTACTTGAGTGACAGCTCTGAGTCTGCTGGGGCTGCAGACATCACATCCAAGATGGTGGCTCCCAGTACCATTCTCAAGTCTTTTGGTTGTCTACAAAAGGGAGAATTGTAGAGGTAAATAAAATGCATAACATACATTAAATGCACATCTTATGGAAAAATGTAAGTGTATATATCCCCTCTTATCAAAGATATCTCCTTCTTACTTCCTGCTGCATCTCTAGGACAGTAAGTGAAGGTAAATCTCTCCAACAGGACACAGACAGCTAAAAAAAAAACCTCACAGAAATGTAATCATTTCCTATTCCACTGAAATTATTAAAAATGGTGTTTTGTGTACATACAGTTTAACTCCAGGCAGATGTAAAAGGCACAAAGTGATGCAGATATACAGCATATTTATTGCTTGCAGGGTTATTCACTAAAGAGTGAAGAGTTTGGAGAAGGCAGGAGAAGTGAACAATGTAGGACAACGTAGCTAATTTGGAAAACAATTCTCCAATTTAGCGATGTTGTCCTAGATTGTTTCCTTCTCCTGCCTTTTCCAAACTCTTCACCCATTTGTGAATAACCCTGTTAATGTAGTGTTTGGTATAAGTATTTGAATTTCATGTGGTACCGGCCTCTTGCAATTCCATGTACAGTAGCACATTCACTGAGAGAGGGAGGGGGCAGCACTGGGAGCCAATCAGGTGTGCTGCATGCAAATGTTCAGAAAAGGAACAAGCAAATAGGAGGAGAGAGTAGAGTGGTGACCTCATCCGTTCACTGCTGTTCATTCACTATCCAATAAGCAAGATGAGGACGGAAAGAGGACACCTCTGTATTTCTCAACTATACCAGGAAAAGTGGTGCCATCTTTCTGGCTGTAGTGTAGAAAGAGCTGTGTAAATCTCAAACCTGGATGAACAGTAGTTCCAAATGTCTAGCTGGTAAAACCGTTCCATTATATGTCTTTTTATTTGGTGTATTTAGCTGTTTGCCTGGAGTAAAAGATAGGTATTGCTATTTGATGCCCTGACCGCAAAGCCGATCCTGAGTTGTTACACGTAATATGTGTGTCAAAGGTGAAAGCTAATGCAATGTTAACGCCTCGATATGTCTTCGGTACTCGGTGGAAAAGCTTTATGGGCAAAGTGTTACTTTACAAAGTGAAACATTTTAAACGTTTATAACGCCCTCACATGTCATAACGCTTGACATGACACTTTTCATTTGCCGTTATCCCAGTTTGATGAGTCAGGTCATATGATTTTACAATTCTTCTGCCAAGCAAAAAAATTATTTCTGAATATATGTTTTATCTGTGTGTTAAAGAAGATCAAAGCCCAATCACTAAAATCTCATATCAACGTTTACATGTTTAAAGAAGAACTCCAGGCATATAAAAATATGTACCCTTGCAGTGGGGCTACGCCCGCAATGTAAGGGTTACGTGCTTGTTTTGTCTAGGGGACTCAAAGCTGTTTTACTCCCCTGGTCCTCGGGCCAGCAGCGTTCACTGTCGCCTCTCACCTTTCCGCTCAGGCTATGGAAAGTCCCTTGGCGTCCTCACATCTAATTGAAGTCCATAGACCATCAGAGCCCAGGGAAGAAGAGGCTGTGGGGACCAATCGAGCAGAACGGAGTAAACTGGGATCAGGTAAGAAAATCTGCTTTATTCCAGCCCCTAAACTAAAAGAAGCATTCGACCCTTGTAGTGCGGAGGTAGCCCCGACTACAAGGATATGTATTTTTTTTGCCTGGAGTTCTTCTATAACTATTTGTAAGGCAAGACTTTTCCCCTCTATGGGTCCTGGTAACCATTGTCACCAAGAAAGATAGACCCAGAGCTAAGACAGAAAAAGGACAAAATGTAGGGCCTACACAATTGGGTGAGAAGGAGAGCCAGGTAACAAAAGGTTAAAATGCTTATATTCAGGGGGGTTTAAATGCCCACTGACTGGACAGATGTTATTTAAGGGAAGCTCCAAAAGGTGGTCTTTAGGGAGGAGCAAGCCAAACTTCAGTTGAAGATCTGCAGACACCAAGAGAGCTTCCCTCCTTCCCGTCCTATACTATTAATATTGGACAGTCTGGACCAAAGACATAGCAGTTGGTGTGAGGTTTGGCTTCTTTGAAGGGGGTTTAATTTGATAGTATTATACGATGGCCATCTTGGGTGGGTGTCCTCTATGCGGTGCGGTCAACTTGTAGCATATCTATGAATCAGTATGTGTCAGCGGTTAGCTGATATTGACCCCGAGTCGGTGTATTGCGGCCAGGGGCCTAACATGGATAACTGGTGTTGCAGAGACAGGGAGTGTGTCTTGTTCCTATGGTGCTTTCAAGGACCTGCAACCCCACCAGAGTGTTCTGCAGTTATGTTTAAAATGTTTCTAGTTATTTATAATAAAAAGACTGCTATGTTCATTTTAATTGCACTTGTGTGATATGTTTCCCTCAGGCAAGGTGGTGAGTTATGGCCAAGCAGCGGGTTGAGGTAACTGGTTACCTCTGACCTATCTTAGTCAAGAAAATAAGGGGGAATCCTAAAGTTGTCATGAGAGCGTGATAGAGGGAGAAATATTCCAATGGGGACAAATGTTCTGGTGACAACTGGCTAAAATTCCTCACTTTGAGGATCTTTCAGCCTACTTTCTGTTGCTTCTCCAAGACAGAGAAATCTACTCTGTGGGACAGGGACAGCAAAAAATATCCTGATATGGGGTTTTAAAACTCCCTGACTCTACCCAAAAAAATCTGCAGCATTTAGTAAAAGAAGACCTAGTGATCCTACCATCAGTCTTTGTTCAGGCAGCTTCTGTTATGAGGTGATAACTATCTCCCAGTTGGGCTTGGGTGTTGTCAAAGTGCCACATGCACCCCTGAATGAGACTACCTGCCATTACACATTGCACAGGTATGTTTATAACATACATTAGTTAGCAGACCAGATCTCATCCAGTTAGGATGTTAGTGGTTCTGTAAGCAAATAAAACCCTGTAAATTACATTTTTAAACTATTTTAAATTCTAAGTGCTTTCTTAGATCAGGCCTACCTGTGATACAAAGCCTTGCCCATCTGCTTTCTCCTGACCAATGAGACTGCTAGATGTTCAGGTACCTTGGGATTCCTATTTTATGGCCCATTCACACCAGTGAACTGCAGTGATGTGGATGTTAACATACATGTTGCACCCTTTGGTGCAAAGTGGTGTTTTAATAGTTTTACTACTTATAATAGTTTTATTGTTCATACCCAGTTATAATTATTTTCTTCTTTCGTTTTAAATAGAGCGGGGGAAGGATTGGAACCAGATTTTAAATGTTGTCTTTGTCCCCATTGAGAAGATTATTCCTCACTTCCCTTTTGTCTGACAGCCATCATTGTCACTGGAAGTAAGGAGGAATCACCCGTAGCAATGTTATATTGAAGTTCTGCCACCAGGTGATCACTACTGGGATTATAAGGTTGTATGTAAAACTTATTGGTTCTCTGTTTATTATGAGATACATGTCATGTGGAGATAGTTTTTGCATCATTAAAACACTTGGGGTGTATTTATAAACAGTTTTCACTCTGCACAACTCAATAACGATTGTTCAGTGTGAATGGAGCCCAATATGAATTTTCTTAGCACATTTTATTTTCTATTTGGATACACTATATGTAAAAATACAGCATTATGGCCACTAGATTGAGCTGTGGAGCATAGGAAAGAAGTATTAATTTCCTATGCTCCCCGGGTCCGTCTAGCGGCCAAGAAAATATACTAAAAACTAGGGATGCACCCTAATACTCGGTATCGCCGCCGATACCGATGCTTGTATCGGTATCGGTGCATCCCTACTAAAAACATTTGTTTTGTTTATCCATTTGCACAGAATGAACATTTACAGAGATTCACAGGGCGAATGGTATTGCAATTTTTTTTATGAACAGACACTTTGATTTATGCACTACAAGGCATGTCAGCATTCATGAGTCACTAAATCTACCAGGCATGTCAGCATTCATGAGTAACAATAGAGCCACAGAAACAGGTTGGCCTTGAAGTCCAGTTGGTGGACCAGCAGAAGAGAGATGAACTTCCCACCCGCATGCCCTGGTATGGGTTCTGTTGTCGTTGGATGGTTTGTCACAGCTGTGACTTGGCGGTTTGGATCCTTGAAGGCATTTGTCTGTAGTTGGATAACTTGATCGGGGGACTCATCTGTGGTGTGGGTGTCCTTCTGTGGTGGTAAGGTCACACGGTTATGACCGGGTAATAGGTACCAATGTGGGTCTGCAGGCAATTTAATTACGCCCCCGAGGCGGTGTATAGCGGCTGGGGGCATTCAGGTACAAGAAATGTGCCCGCAGATACTGGTCTGTTTTTAGACCTTGAAACCAAACAATTTGTATACAGTACGGTTGGTTATTGGTTGTTGTTGTTGTTTTTATTTATATAGTGTTATTTATAAGGTTTATAATAAAAGGCTTCTGTGGCCATTTAAACTCCATCCCTTGTGTAGAGTACTAATTGGTTAAGATTGGGATTAGGTTTCTATAGTAAAACGGGTGGTTTTAGGTAAAGGGGGAACTCTGAGCTACCTTAGTCATGTAAGAAAAGTGTCACTGTGCATATAAAGATACCATGGAGAGGAGTGGACTAAAACCCTCCAGGAGACTAGATGAGAGTTCTTCTGATCTGGCTCAGACATAGAAGCAATGGAAAGAAGAGTTTGCTTTGTATGTGGATCTTAGTCACACCCGGTGATGAGAATGGTAAAATAAAGCTGTTCCGTTACTTCACTGGGAAAAAAGACAGAGACATTTCACAGACTTTAGTCAGAGAAAATGACGCAAAGAACTTTACTCTGAAAGACATCATTCAGGTGTTTGATAAACACTGTGACCCTAAAAAGAATAAAACTGTGAAAGGAATTATTTTTTATCCTGAGATCAAAAAACTGGGAAACCCGTGGACAACTATGTCACAAAACTGAAAATGCTAGCAGCAAGCTGTGAATCTGGAGATATCAGAGACGGGATAGTGTGTGGAATCCAAGATTATTGCTGTATGTGTCCCTATTAGAGGGGATTTTTCCTTGTTTCCTGTTTATTCTGACATCAGTCAAACAGACAAGAAGTGGGGAGATTTTTCTTATTAGTTCCTGCCCTGTTGGCCCCCTCATTAATTTTTGCCATTGCCATCAATAGTATGCACCTGTAATATCCTGTGGTTCCTCTGTGGATCACCTTACACACATCTCCCAGGTGGAAACATTGACAGCAATACAAAGTTGAAAAAGCTTTTAACACTTTCCCTCTCCATCCAAAAAGACAACAAAAAAAAGTGACAGTGGGCCTTGTAGTAAAATGCCCACTTACAGTTCCCCTCTTCCTCCACAAATGTCCCACTATTTGTAGATGTAAAGTGTACCTGTAAAGAAAAAAGTTAGGGTTATGTGTACCTACCCCCAAGTTCTCGCAGGGCCTTGGCGAAGATCTTGGGGAATACAGATCTGCCGGAATCTCACAAGAAGACTCTCTTTCAATGGACTGGCATAACTTCTCAAAAGATTAGGTCTGCTTTGCACTCTCCAAGAATCCTCCTGGAAGTCAGTGACATCATGCCCAGGGATGGGGAAGACAGGGGTGAAGGAAGCATAATTCTAACTGTTTTACAGTGTCACTTTTCACCTACCAACTAGTGGATTTTGTTTCTTGCTCTGTACTTATTTTTGTTTCAAAGCTTACATTTGGGGATAAAATGAGCATACAGTATGTATAATCGTTATGAGCACATGTCAAGCGAGCTAGTGCAAATTAACAATAACAAAATATAAACATGTTTTAGGGTTAAAGAACACTTTCATTTCACTTTCCCCATTGGTTTCTTTGCATATGATCAAAATTGCCAAATGTTGCCTAGAATTCCCACTTTCACCAACATTTTCAAGGCAAATATGGCCATTCCTATAGCTATCTTCAAAAAAGTAAAATCAAGATGGGGTTTGAACTTTTGGGCACCAGTGACCATAGAACAAAAGGTAGAGGAGGGAATTTCCCCATACAAAAAATGAAGTCATGTAGGTTCAACCTAACAAGAGATTTGATTTCTTGTTTGTCAGCATGATGACATTATGTTATAAAGTCATCAGAAAAATGACCTTCTTCTGCCCAATGAACGAATACATCACATCGTAGGACACTGGTAGAGCTGTTGATCTGTTGATGTATTAATGTATCATCTGCGGGTCAACCAAAAGTGATAAATCATATTAAGGCTACGCCGGCGGAGTAATGTATTGCTTCTCGACCCAGGTTTGGCTGGCAAGAGCGACAATTTGGCACAAACACTAAAAGACCTTTTCCTGACAATACACAAGGGTTTTGTAATGCCTGCCTTGGAGAGTGATGAAAAATGGATCAGATCTTCTCCCCAAGCATTTTAATATGTTATTACCAGTGAGCTGGTGTTTAATAAATTACAAAGTAAACTGCATTCAACTTTTTTTTTTTTTGCTGATCCTTTTTTTTGTACAAAGTCAGCAAAACGTTTGTGAAGTTATTAAACCCATATGAAGCCTATGCTAATTAAACAGGATTCTAGCCAAAATACAGAGTAAAGGAGTAAATATGTTTTGGGAATATTTAGTTGCCTGTGACCAGTGTTCACTAGAAACATATTGTTCCACTTTAGTTTCAGGTTTTAACAACTCAAGTCTCTGTAAACTGACAATGCCTTGCAAAACTTAAAGCTTAACTCCAGCCTTACCTTTAGTCTTGCAAAGTTGTGCAAGCGTCTCTCCTGTACTGAATTTTCCTACTGCAGCAACAATGTTAGAAGCTAAAAGCTGCAGCAAGTCAGTTGGATCACACCTCATTTCCAGCATCTAGTTCCTTCCTTTCTAGCCCTGCCCCGTCCTCTTTATTCTTTGAATGTCATGTGTGGGTATTACCTAGAAGAGTGTATGCAAATGTAGCTTGCCTAGGAATGCCTCACTTATGCCAGAGTGACATCCACCCTTCAGGGAATTTTGATATATACTGTATATAATGTATTTATACTTTTTATAGTATACATAAAATATATATATATATATATCTATAGAGAGAGATATATATAGAGAGATATATAAATATCTCTCTATATATATCTCTCTCTATAGATATATATATGCTCCTCCCAAGAGCCCACTTACTGCTTGCATTTACACTATTAAATGTCCTCCTGTGACCCAAAAGAGAAATAGAGCCAAAAAAGGTTTGGCCATAGTTCCCTTTTAATGGCCCACCTCCGGGCTCTAAATGGACAATTAAAAGCTTTACTGTATTGATAGAAATAATATACTGTGCTGCACACTTAGTAGCTCCAATACAAAAAAGTGACCCCTGACCTCAACCACAAAATATAACAAAAGACAAAAAATCTCCCACTAATAAGAAAAAAAAAGGCAGAAAATTGGTAGATTGCCCCAGAATTAAAGTACAGATTCTTAGTTGACCCTAATCTCTGCCTATGCAGTTTGTCAGTTTTTATATCTACCTATACTGCAACAGATCCCAATCCACTGACCATATGTCCGCTATGTTCACCACCCACCTTTTAAATTGAGGTGACAAGTTTAACCAAAAGCCCCCTTGTTAGTCCTTCTAAGTCTGCTGGACATAGTTTAAAGGCCATGCAGGGCATTATGGTTTTAAAAAAAAATCTCCTGGGCAAACCTGTACATAAATTCACTGGGACCGCAAATCTCAGACCCGCAGAATTCACCTTGAAACCATGGTGGCGGTGAACCCAAACCTCATCGCTACTCCACTGATGCAGCATCAAGTGTGGATACACATGACTTATCTGCTAAAAGTCACATATGTCTGTCATCAGAAGACCAACATCTAGGTAAAGCTGCAGCAGTCTCTCACCTCCTGAGATTACCTTAAAAAACTGGAGACCCTTTTACGAATGGCCAGTTACCTGTACAAAATGAATTGCACATCTTGCTCATATTTTATAACTTCTAAACTTTTAAAGGAAATATTTGACTTTCAATAAGTATCTCAACAATATAATGCATTTGCACAATGAAAACAACATATTGACAATGCTGGAGCGTTATCATACTATGACATGTCAAAAGATGAGACAGTTCAGCTTACTGCCTCCAAAAAATAAGCATTGTGTTGATGCAAGATGGAAACGCTAGTCATGTAAGCAACTAAATCAATGATCGATTCAGAGTTCATTTATGCTCAAACTGGAAAATAAATGTATGCAATTGCTTTTGAAAGAAAACATTTCTATTAATATATACAGTACATGGGCACTGAGCAACTGTGAAATCAGATCACAAACCCTCGTCTTTTATCATAATGCCACTACATTGCTCAAATTGCTGCTCAAGGACAAGGCTACTGCTTTTGATTTTGAGACCCAAGTGGATTTGATCATGTCATTCTTTCCCATTTAGATAATAAAATGATAAAATGGGACTTCTGAAAGACCACACAACTAATTTGTGCCATACAACTATAGTAGTGCTTTGTAGCTTTGGTGAAGGTTTGGCTAATATGGATGATCTAATCTGCAATGGTGAAAGCTTGGCTGATTCCAAATAGGGTTTAGGAATATTAAGAGAATTCATTTCCCTGAAAATTAGACAAAAACCTTGTGATTGAGGGAAATTAAGGATGCACTGATACCAGTTCAGATACCAGTGGAGATACTTGGCATTTTCACGAGAACTACCAGGGTTGCAGCGGTTGCAGCTGGGACCTGGCTCTGGCGCTCCACCACTGTCCTGAAATCATTAGTCTGTATTGTTGTAGAAAAACTGTCACATGACAATAAATAATAATGTATCAGCACTTGTATCTGTGAGTACTTGGGCAAGTATCAGTACTTGTACTTACAAAAATGGTGTCGGTGCATCACTTGTATATATTTATAAAAACAAAATCATACATTAAAACAGAGATGCACAAATCCCAGGAGCTCGGTGTGCTTCTTACAAATAACAGCGGCCTTCTAACTTTTTAATTTTTCTCTAGTCTAGTCTTGGAGCTTGAAAAGTATCTGTACTTGTACTTGTACCGAGTATGGTACTTGGTATTGGTGCATTCCTTGGGGAAATTATACCTGTTTAGTAAAATGCGTTGCAGTCTATAAAGAAGTTGTTTTTTAAGAGTTCAGTTTATTTTAAACAGCTCCTAACATGAAAGTTGGACTCTTGTATCAAAAACCAGCCCTAATTAGTTTATGTTATTTTCACAGGAACAAATCAGACTACAATGAAGTAAAATGAACATTTAACATAATTAGTCAACTGGACTACCCTAAATAGACCACTCAAAAAGACACCCTGTAAATTAAAAAGGAGATCATTTTTCTTTTAAAAAAAAGGAAAATAAAACATTTTAATCGACAGCCGGCAAATAATCACATACACAAAAAAGGAAACACAAAAATACAAAGAACATTTAATATTAAATTTAAAAAAAAAGAGTAGACAAATAAAAACTGATCAATCCAAATACTTCAAAAGTGTAATCAATAAATTAAAACCTGAATGCATTAAAAGAAATGCCATTTGAAAGAGCAAGGACATATTCTGCTTTTATTGAAAAGTCTGAAATGATGGTGTACTATTGTAATCAGTCGAGCCGAACACTTATGCATCGGCTCGGCCGAGCCGTGCTGAAAGCGGAAGCTGGCCGAGCGGCCGGCCATTGGCCAGACGACAGCCTGCTTCTGACAGCTGGGCGGAGCCAGCCATGATCTTACGGCTGGCTCCGGCCACTTTCAGAGAGATCAGCGTCCATGGTTACCTGCTAACCAGGGACACTGATCTCCAAACAGCTAACTCTCCCTGGCGCCCCGGGAGTCTCCTGCTCCCGGCCGCCAAGGAGAGAAACACCGCTGTGTCTTCTTTTCTTTATTCTGAGACGAGCGATGTCAGAATAGGAAAAAAAAAGAATTCTCCCATTGAAAAGCATTGGGACATTACTATTGGCTATTTCAATTTACTGAGCTGGCCAGCTGGAAGCACTTTTGTAGCTCCGTACGCCTTACGTCCTTGGCAGCGAAAGGGTTAAGAATAGTAGAGGGGCGCTGTGCAGGTGCCTTCTCTGCCTAATTATCAGTGTTGTGTCAAGATACAACACCGGCAATAGCAAGGAGGGTGCATTCTGCACAAAATGCACCCTTTTGCTCCAGGGCCAGCGGTGCTCACAGGAACTGCCGGCTTCTGAAAACGCAGGGAAAGGACCCTGGCGCTGTGTACGGCTCCCCTGTAAAATGACTCTCTGATGCGGACAAGCATTTAGGGCAGCTTTACGCGCCACCTGGGTCCTTCTCTGCATATGTGAAAGATGGCAGGTAAGGGCACCGGCACAGGCTAAACAGATTCCCACTCATGCCTACAGGCACGTGGAAATGGAAATCCGGCAATGCCTGTAGTTGCTGATTTCCTCATCCTCTAAATCTATTCCTAGGACAGCCCCCTCTCTGAAATTACTGCAATATTCCCCACACATATCAGCATAGAATGTAGCTTACACAGCACAGGATGTGTACTAAGAGGCTATATCGCAATGGTTGGAGGTATATAAAAGGTAGCAATAAAGGAAACCCTTACAGAGGGAATATGAAGGCTGCTATTGCTGGCCTCTACCTTATATAAATGGTAATCACCAGCAAGCAAATCACTCCTCACAGGCTCCCCACCTCAAGTAAATCCCGCATACTGGCACCGAGCACATCTCCACTCTGCATTCCAGGTCCGAAACAAATACAGACGGGATCCACAGGATCTTCACCAAAGATAAATTACGTTATTCAAAAGGTAAAAGACACACAGGGCTATTCACAGAAGGGTGAAGAGTTTGGAGAAGGCAGGAGAAGTGAACAATCTAGGAAAACATAGCTGATTTGTAAAAATTCTCCAATTCAACTCACTTTCCACTTCAGCTATGTTGCCCTAGATTCTTCACTTCTCCTGCCTTCTCCAAACCCTTCACCCTTTTGTGAATAACCCTGTGTGTCTTTTACCTTTTGAATAACGTAATTTATCTTTGGTGAAGATCCTGTGGATCCCGTCTGTATTTGTTTCGGACCTGGAATGCAGAGTGGAGATGTGCTCGGTGCTCATTTCCTCCAACGTCATTTCCTCCAACGTGTTCCACCAGCTTCTTCACCCATCGTGCTTCATCGTATAAAAAACGTTAGTTGTCTGGTTTCCATGCTGATCCATTGGCTTTAGTATACTTTCTGTATAACTAGTCCAGAACAAGTTCTGACTTTGCTCTGAGTTTATCTGCTGCATGCTTGCTCCAGATGAACACCTTAAAGCCCAACAGTTGAAAACAGCTAAATACATTCAATGTGTATCAAAACAAAGGGTTTGCAAGGTCTTATAGTTCCTTTTTTTAATCATATAAATTTTTATTGGTTTCATCACAGAAGACAATCGAAAGTACATAATATAACAGTATTCGGTGCGTAGACCGTAGTATTGACAAGAGAACTTGTGTTAGCAGATGTTAAATATGGGTTATAGTTCTGATAATGGGTGGTCATAGATCGAAATCTATCGTTCCGACAGAGTATCTAATGTGGGTACACAGTGGACCATGAGAAAAAGGAGAACATACATATTCCATATACTGTATATACTGCATTTGATCATATGGCATGTTAACCGTGTGGGAGTTCCTTTTTATTAGAAAGCAGTCACATGCCTGTCACCTGGTGGGTGAAAGGCGCTTGTTCTCTGTGGGTAGGCAGTGGTCTCTCTGCAGAGGTCTAACATGCCCCCTGTTGAGTCAGAGCTATAGCTCTGTAATAAGTAGGGAGCATGAGCTTTGCTGATAACAGAAATATAGGTGTTGGTGGCGAGCAAGATGTTGTAGTGTTTAGGCCTGCAAGGGAGCAATGCCATAAGGCCAGGTAAGTAGTCTTTTTAGTTGTTCTAGCCACAAGTGATAGGATCATGTGCATTGGCCTTTATTAGCTTTACTTACTAAATCTGACACAGTAGCTAGAGGTCACCTGCATTTTGACACCTGCCGTCCTTTAATTACCTGAGCTCACCCACTGCACATCTAGCAAATGGAAGCCAGTGTGTGAAATCAGGCAGTTGACAGGTCAGTAACTGTCCAACATCAGGTGCCCTCCGACATTCTCTGTTTCTCATCAGTTACCATGTTTATGTCCTGATAATACCCTTTAAAGCTCAAGATGAGTGGGGTGACAAGCCTCACATGCTGTCCTCAGGCTGTGGCTCAAGGTGTTTCGGCTGCTGAATTCCAGTAGCAGCACAGTGCTTATCACATTATACATGCTAGAAGCGCAATGTAAAGATACATTACCCAGAGATTCCGCTGCTCCATTAACGAGTCAGCAGCTTAAATACATTTGCATTTCTAAATTGGAACTTAATGAGAAAATTGTGCTAATGCAGATCCGTGTATTATATTGGTTTAGATTTATATTTTTGGGTTATTTAAGAAAAGATAATCTACTTACAGATCACTTATCCCACCGTGTTTGTCTACTGGCATGCAAAGATGGATGACAGTTAGAAAACGCCATCTGGCGACATCAAAATAACAGTCATAAAAGGGCGAAGAAACAACAAACAAGTTCTTCAAATAAGTGGATATTATTCTTCTTTAGCTTAAAAGTTTAACATAAAATGGCATCTAAACCAGGTACTCTGAGTAATGACCTCTGAAAGTTGCATGTTACTGCTTTGTGCTGGCTGGGGATAAGCTGATTCGCTGAAATTTCTGCAAAATATCAAAAATGTTGGTGAAATTTTGCCATTTAAATTAATTTTGCCATTTCAATGAATTACGTTAGAGTTAATGGGAAATCCTAGATTTAGATGGCTTTTAGTGTTTTTTAAGGGTGCAATGGGTTTGCAATGGCTACTTAGGGAAGTTTCTTTTATCTATCCTCTGCCTATTTTTGTGGCAAAAAAATGCTTTGTTAGCTAGGAACATGATGTTAGATATTGAGTAGCAGAATTCTAACGCTGCAGCTCTCAAGGGACACACTAATGTTGTATCACACTTAGTAATAAGGGAAGAGAAGGAAAGTTTCTTTCAACTATCCTGGACCTGTCCTCATGACAAAATCCTTCTGAAGCTGGAAATATGATGGTGGATATTGAGGAACAAAGGGATCCTAACCCTGCAGATCTAACAAGACACATTAGTGACATGTCAGACTTAGTAGGAAGGGGAAGGAAGTTCCTTTCAACAATCCTGAACCTTTTCTTATGTCCAAAAAATCCCTCCATAGCTGGTAATATGTATCACGTACTTGGTAGAGGACCGAGTAGTTAAGGAGGCCTCCTTTGCAACTCTTATCCCACACCACTGCGAGTGGAGACAGGGAGTGAGAGGACAGAGAGCAGCGCCGGTGCCAGGGGGTGTAGAGCACTGTGCCTGGGTAAGTCCAGAAGCTGGTCTCCAAGGAAGCAGGAAGCAGGCAAGGATGCAGACAGAAGGACAGCGAGGAAAACTGAAGGAGCAGGACAAAGTCAGGCAGGCAAGGGTCAAGACCAATTGGGCAGCGAAGTACAAGAACGGCAGGCAGAAGAATAGTGCACAACAAGCAGAGGTCAGGGTCAGACAGCAATCAGTAGTAGTCAATGGAGATACAGGTCAAGACAGTAGAACACAGGAACACACACACAAGCTGAAATACCATTCAGCAATGATCCACGGAACAGGCAGGTTTAAATAGAGCCATCTATCAAGGGAAGTTGCGTCATATCCTGTGCGCCACGTTAGCACATCTTTGCACGTTCGGACGGGAGCGTGCGGCGGAGACACAGGTAAGTTTTAACCCTTTTCTTTTAATGTTTTTGCATTGCAGTATATATATGCAAAAACATGTGAGGCTTTAATAATCCTTTAATACCTTTATTTATTTCACGTACCTTGGTTTTTGGTTTTCTCCTCATTTCTATGCAGACCAAATTATCCAGTTAGTGTGACAGTGGTTGGCGCTGCCAGAGGTGCTTGCAGCAACAGTTCAGTGGATTTAAAGCTGACCTCTAGATAGATATACAAGACATGTCAGAAATGTATTCATGTTGACGTTTGTATACAGTGTTACAACATAGTGAGCCAGGTTTTGACAAGTAAAACAAGAAAATGGTCTTTGTGAACTAGGTTGATCCTATCCATACTTTCAGACTCCAGTGATGAAATGAGTTCCTGATCTTAAAAAATGCTAATAGGCTACCTTCACCATAATCCTACAAACTCTAGAATTATACTCTATAAGGCTGCAACTGAGCACCCACAGGGGGCCCAAACAAATCAAAGTGGGGGGGGGGCGGGAGAACATACAAATTTCACGATGATGGCGTCCCCGGTGAGATTTCAATGGGGGACTCAGATGCCGCTAAGCCGTAGCTTCCTGTTCCATTATTACAGCTATGAAACAATGCAGCCATTGCCTGTGACGGTGGCAGAGACGAATTCCACACTCCACAGAAACCCGTATTGGATCAAGTTAATCCTTAATGGCTTGATTCGACAAACAGACAAATAATAACCAGTCGGATTAGACATCATTATGTCCGCCGTGTGCGCAGTTGAGATATATAAGGTGAGTAATCCCACACTCAAGACTTGTGTCAATACAATATGGGCTGATCTTTTACCGTGTTCCTCTGCTTCGTTAAATCATATTTAAATACGGCACTGCACAAAGCGCAAGTCTTGATTCCACTGCTTCTCCAAAAGCACCTCCATTGTTTTCATCCTATTATGTTTGCTGAAACACATCTGCTGTTCCCTAGCTGTCTGGGGATATTAATAAGGAAAGTACATTGGTCTGGAAATGTAACTCTGTTCTTTCCATTTTATCAGGCAGGCTGATCAGAAATTCATCTGTTTAGGGTCTTGTTTCAATCTTGTAGAACAGGCTTATCTGATAATGTTACAGCAAGATGCAGGGGGAAAAAAAGCCTCGGCTTGCTTTATGCCAGCTTTCCAGTTAGATGTTTAGTAAACTGTTGTCCATTTCCTACTAAACGGTTATTTAAAGCTGAACTCCTGTCAGCTAAAACAAATTATGTTCTGATAGCTGCCCCCAGCTTCCCAGATTGTAAGGCTCGAATGCTGCTTTATTCTAGGGTACTTTAATCTGTAAGGGGGGCATTCTTCCCACTAAGCATGATATTTATTCTATTGACCACTAATGTAAGGAGCATGCTTTTCATCGACCACTAATGTAAGGGACATTAATCCCACTGACCACTAATGTACGGAACATTCTTCCCACTGACCACCAATGTAAGGGGCATTCTTCCCATTAACGACTAATGTAAGGGACATTAATCCCACTGACCACTAATGTAAGGAGCATGCTTTCCACCGAACACTAATGTAAGGGACATTAATCTAACTGACCACTAATGTGAGGAGCATTCTTCTCACTGACTACCAATACAAGGAACATTCTTGCTACTAACCACCAATGTAAGGAGCATTTTTTTCCAATGACCACCAATGTAAGGAGCATTCTTCCCATTAACGGCAATGTAGGAGACGTATATACCACTGACCACTAATGTAAGCAGCATCCTGTCCATTAACCACTAATGTAAGGGATATTAATCTAACTGACCACAAATGTAAGGAGCATTCTTCCCACTGACTACCAATGTAATGAACGTTTTTACTACTAACTACCAATGCAAGGAGCATTTTTTTCAATGATTACCAATGTAAGGAGCTTTCTTCCCACTGACCACACACGTAAGGAAAATTGTTCCCTTTGAGCACCAATGTAAAAGAAGGCTTCCCAATGACCACAAATGTAAGGTGTAGTCTTCCAACTGACCACCAATGTGAGGAACATTCTTCTCACTGATCACTACTGTAAGGAGCATTCTTCTCACTGATCACCAATGTAAGGAGCATTCTTCTCACTGATCACCAATGTAAGGAACATTCTTCTCACTGATCACCAATGTAAGGGCCCTTAACAAACTGACTACCAATCTAAGGGGGCCCTTCTCCATTAACCATCAATAAACAGATTGGCCAAGTGTGTGGACCATGTGTATCTCACCCTGATGTCGCTCTAACCCCCTGATCGTTCCCACCCAGAGGAGTTCCCCTTTTGCACTGTCGGTCCACACATACAGGTTTGAGATGATTATGCATATCATGCAGGTTTCTATAATTTTTTTTGTTTAATCAGGTTTCGTGTAAGATTTGTCTTTTGTATATTTACCTTAGCTATGTAATTCACTTTTAACTTCAGTGAATCCTTCTCCTGATGAAGCTCGAGGTTTGAAATGTGTTGAGAATTAGGATCCACTAAAATACAATACTTTAATCCTTGCAACGTGGAAAATGTTTACAACATGATGGACAAGTATTGGTATATATAATAGTTGATCCTGTTGAGGTTCTCATCTTTTTGTATCTGTACCCCCTTAAAAAGCCCTTATATGTGTTTTAACTATAAAACAATAAAAATGTAACATTTTATGAATTTTGCTGCTTGTATTATTCCAATATCAATTTAAAGCCCCATTTTTCTTACAAGTCCTGAATATTGAGTGGCAGATTGTGTTCTTCCACTGACCACCAATGTAAAGGAGGGTTTCCCTGACCACTTGTGTGAGGGTGCACTTTGTTAATCACCAATGTAATGGAAAACTACAATTTTAATTGTCTGCTTTTTTCCCTGGACTTTCTTATTGTTTAAAATCATTATTATTACTGAAAACTGTCATATAGAGTGAGTGTGACAAATAAAGTATGTCATTTAACTCATTCTTGTACTTATTCTTATATTTAAACTCCTTGTTCATGCTAATTGCTGTGAGCTGTAGATATAATGATTAGACCTCTTCTGCGGCAAAACAAATTACAAAGAACAAACAAAAAATGGCAGCAAGGGGGTTGTTTGCTCAGAGAGTTAGCAATCAGAATTAAATTACAGTTTCCTAACTGACCCTAAAGTCTCCCTATGCAGTTTTATCTATGCTTTCCCCACAGCAGCTCCCAATACAGTGCCAATATGGCTCCTCTGTGCTCCCCCTTGTATAGTGAGGTGGCTGTGCTATCCAAAAGCCCCTTCTAAGTTTGAATGCTGCTTTAAGGACTTATGTTAAATTATGCCACTTGATCCAATCATCTTCTTGCCAGTAGCTTTCAGCAGTCCCTCCAGCGCTTGTACCGGTCTCTAATCCAGTGCAGACTGCTGTCTCTTCCTACCCCACAGAGTCTACCCAACGTGCACGCTCACGGCTGCATGCATTCAATTAAGGCCGTGACACACTGTACGTGAAGCCGTGCAGAGCGAAGCAAAGCTCTCCGGCATGGAGCTTCGCGTGCAGTGTGTGAGCTGAGTGCAGTCAGATGATTGACTGCACCTTCAGCCAATCGGCTCGTCTGTAACAACCAGCCAGACGTCGCATCCTGTCGCGCCGGTTTATACGCGCGAGCCGATTGGCTGAAGTTGAAATTGTTCATCTCGGCACGCTCAGCTCTGCGAGCTCTCGCAAGCTGAGGTGCCGAGAAGAAAGTGACATGACACACTGCTCGCAAAGGCAGCGCACCACCGCTCCGCGCTGCTTCGCGTGCAGTGTGTTACGGCCTTTACAGTGAGTCTCTCCTCTTCTCCCCGTTAGTGACCTCCAATGCACATGCGCCCGCCTACATCATCATGCACGGTTGCTTGAGAAGCTGGATTTTACAGTCGGTAGTGATCGGCAGAGACAGGTAAGTTTTTACCTATTTGGTAACCTTTTTATTTTTTTAAACTTTTTTGCATGTATCTACTGCTTGCTAGCAGTAGATATATGTAAAAAAAATATAGTGACTTTAAAGTCACTTTAATCTACTGTACTTGTCCTGCATCCTCTTCCTGCCTTATATTTTGCATCCAGATCCTGTCTGCTATCTTTATTTCTGTTTATATATTTTGTTATGTCACCATTCAGTACTACTCCTTTGTTCATGGGGGCTGTCTGCAACATTTATAGCCAGAGTGTATAGTTTAAGTCCTGGGGCCATCCAAGTACCGGTAGGCGCACTAGCCTTAAGGGATAGGCGGCTGATAGAGCTGAAGCAACTTGCTACTATACACTCTAACTAAAGTGTCTGCATCCAATCCTGGGAAGTTCTTGATAGCCACAAAAGGAAGTGAGGGAATTTGCTGGTGGTCAGCAGGGTCCCCAGAACTATTGGTTTCCCATCTGTTCCTGTCTTGATGACAACCCAAAATATGGGATTTTCATTCACTTTCAGTAAAAAAGGTCACTAGGATAAATAGAGAGGGTGAATTTTTCGAATGGAGACACAGACAACAATAAAAAAAGTGACAGATGTTCTAATACCTAAATAAGCTTTGGCTTCAGTTGCATTTTAATAACCTTGAAAAAGTCAGGTCTTTGTGGAAGACTGGCCTGCTCCTTCCCCTCAGGGCAAAGTGACAGGTCCTCCTGAAACAAAAACCGCCCACCTTGTTCAACCATGCTCAACGCTCCAACCCACCACGTCTTTTGGGGCCCTGAAAAAATATACCAGCACTTTCACAAATGGGGGAGATTGTGACCTCCTCCCCCTTATCCTCGGATAAAGTGCCCAGGCCTCAAGCCCCAGCACTGCCGCATGAGGAAGTAGGGGAGGACACCAACCCTGTGCAAGCTGCAATACCATTTGATTTTTCACAGCATTTGGACTCCTGGCTCTAAAAGAGCAACTGAATGCAAAGGAGTGCGGATAAGTTAAGTGTTAGTGAGCAGGGGCTTCTTCTTCTAAAAGAACGTGGCACTTTACCTGAGTCCCTTTAAACATCATACATAAATTTTGCATGGAATGTATTTTTATGTTTCATTGTTACATGACAGGTGAACTTTAATATGGACACTTGTATTGATAGAAAGTGGTTGTCACTTTTAAACCTGTATTTCCGTGACAGCTTGTGCAGTGTTTTACACACTTGAGTGGCTCAGTTGAACGTTAGGTTACCGCGGTCAAATCCATTTCCATCCCTGGCTGCACAAGGACCCGGACCATCCAGCGCTCCCAAGTTTGCAGCATGAAAGGATCTGCATGTTATCAGCAATTCCTGGCACATTACTTGAGATTCAAGCCGTCACACCTCAATCATTTCCTCGGCCATGCTCATGTATGCCGTCTGAATATTATTGTAGGATAAGGGAAATGCTTGGCCTCCTATCTGACCTAGATTCGTTCCAGGCAATATTCGGCACTCACGGGAACATACCAGCTGTAGAGATTAAAAATGAAAGAAGAAAGTCATAGACTTAAACTAGAGGAGCGTTAACATTGAACATGTGACAGACTAAGACCTGTTAAAGCAGCGGTGTTTCTAGGGTCCTAATAGACCAGGGTGACCTCTGTGCATACAGATTCAAATGTTCAGGGGCTGGTAGAATACAATGATGAAAGGTTTGGATCAAATCCAAATCTAAAGTTGGCCATATGCTATACAATCATATTGTACAATCTCTGTACAATCTCCTTTAGATTTACCAAATCTGCACAATATGAGGACAAACTTACGCAATCTCTTTAACCTGTATCCAATCAGGCAAGCTCTTGCACTGCCTAGTTGATGGTAGATCTAAGGCCTCATTCACACAGGCAGTGAGGGGGTAGTAAAATTGAGTGGTTGATGTGAGGTTTTACCACTGCCCATCTGCCCATTGCAATGTCAGCACTGCACCAATACAGTGCTGTATACATTGCTGTGACCACGATGCTTTGCAGCTCAGCGCAGCAAAATAACAACAGCATGTTGTGTTTAACAGGTGGTGCTGCTTGTCAAATATGACAATTTAAATGAATGGGATACTCAGTAGAAGAGCCGGGGCTTTCAATACAGGTCCTGGGGCACGCATTAGAAGATCTGAGGCACTTGGTAGAAGACCCGGGACACTCTGTAGAAGACCCAAAGCACTCAGTAGAAGACCTAGGACACTCAGTAAAAGACCTGAGACACTCAGTAATAGACCTGAGACACTCAGTAATAGACCTGAGACATTCAGTATTAGACCTGAGACACTCAGTAAAAGACCTGCGATACTCAGTAGAAGACCAATGAAAACTCAGTAGAAGACCTGGGACACTCAGTAAAAGACCTTAGACACTCAGTAAAAGACCTTAGACACTCAGTAAAAGACCTGGGACACTCAGTAAAAGATCCGGGGAACTTGGTAGAAGACTTGAGGTACTCACTAGAAGGCCAGTAGCACTAGAAGACCTGGGGCACTCAGTAGAAGGCCTGGGGCATTCAGTAGAATACCCGGAGCACTCAGTTGAAAACCCAGGGCACTTGGTAGAAGACCTAAGGCCCTCATTAGAACACCCAAACCACTTTGTAGAAAACCTGGGGCACTTGGTAGAAGACCTAGGGCATGTGCCCTGGGTGCCAGGTTCTACCAACGTCCCTGTATTAAAGTGTAACTGAATAACCTCAGCAATAAATGCTCTATAAACACATCACAATTTTCAGCAATATGATTTGAGTTCTTAGTCTTTTTCACATCTCTATATATTTCGCTGGGCACCCCTTGTTGTCCATTAAACATTATTTTAATTTGTAAGCCAGTCTTTGTAAATATATAAATAGTTAGCACACGTACCTTGTAGTACTAAATCCTGGGTTAATTTCCTAATTGGAATACTATCTCCATGTAGTTCTTCTAGTATTTAATTGGGTGTTCCCTCCCTCAATCCAAAAAAACATAATGTAGGTTGTTTGGCTCCTCCTAAATTGGTACTGGCGCACGTATGACTGTGGTAGGAACATAAAAAAAAACCAAGGCTAAACAGTAGGGAACACTCACATGACATAAGTGCATTCATCACTATGGAATAATCACATATGTATACAGAACTTCAGTAAGCTTGTAACAGATCACAGCCTCTGCCATGGTAAAAGCTTGTTAACTGTCACTAGGCAAAGTCTGGAAAGTCTTAATCCTTCTGCCTCTTAGTGAATAACCCCCTAAAACTTTTGTACACATCAAGGAGCAGCATCCGTTTTAACTGATTTAATCCGCATTAGAAAAAGCTTATAAACCATTTTAACTTTAATAACACTTTATACACTTTTATAAGATATAGCTGAAATCGAGTTTGTTGGTGACTTAGGTATAATAATAAAATAATAAATCCCGACAGAAGGAGCGGAGTGAATCAGTCTTGCTGACCCCTCGCACCTCCTTTGATGCACTAATAGAATATTCAGTCACTTAAATGTTAATGTTCTAAATTAAATTTGATGCATCCAAGTTAATTCAAATGATGCGACTTAAGAGATATCATCGGAAACATTAAGCTAATTCTCTAGAACATTCCAACCCTGGAAATAAACTCAAAACACCACTCCATAGTATGTTTAAATGGTATAATTGAACAATATTTGCTTCTTAATGCAATCTGTGTTTATCGCGTACAGCCTGAAATGACTGTAATCATCTTCTGCAGCTATTATTAAAAAAAATAGGAATAGAGGAATAAATTGTTCATAAGCTAGACGATCTACACAACTTCTCTTCATTATAATAGTGGTATCTGTGGTGGGCAGACAATATAATGTAAACCTCGCGCTTGGACAAAAAGGAATATTTAGAATACTTGTCATATTTTATTGCTGTCACTGCCCCTGTCCCCTCCTTATTCAGTCAAAAGAGAACTATGGGGTAAGTGTTTTTCCCCATAGTTCTCTTAAGGGTCACGGGAGGAGCATCCTCTCCTGACCCAAAGCTCAGTATATCGCGAGCTATAGCTCACGGTATACTGAGACCGCCGCAGCCGGGACAGATCCCGATATTACTGTCGAGAGCCACACAGCTTTGTGAATGACAGTTGGCTCTGCCTATCTAGTCAGCGCTGGAGGATCGGACCGGGAAGGGGGGAATCCCTGCAGGGAGCTGTGACTGTCAGTCATGGCTCCCTGCAGGGAGATGATCGAGAAGTGAGCGAGCGGTGGTATGTGTTCACTTACTTCCCGATCTATTGAGCCGACCTGTGACAGTTTCATTGTCACACGTCGTTGATTTTCACTCACCTCATAGTTCTCCTTTAACCACTTGCCGTCCGCCCGTTGTAAAAAAACGGACGGACGGCACTGCAGCATTGGCGGGTTGCCGTCTCCAGACGGCATTTTCTTTCTGCTCGCGCGCGCCCCCTAGCGGGCACTCACGGGCAGAAAAAGACCCGACCAATGCAAACACCCGTTACCGGGTGTTTCACATATAGACGATCGGCAGCTCCATAGCCCGCCGATCGTCTATATGTGCTCGTTCCCCGACCCCTCACCTTCAATCGGAGGGCGTCAGTAGGAAGAGGACGGGAGATCAGCTCCTTGCTGTCTCCCTCCGGGCTGTGAATGCAGAAGTGATGTGTATTACATCACTTCCGCATTCACCTGTCAGTCATCTGGCTGCTATAGCCAGAGAAAAGAAGCTGGTGAAGCAGATCTCTGCTTCATCAGCTTCTTTTGGGGTCCACAGATGACCTTAGGGGTCCTAGAGACCTCTAAGTTCTCCA
>NW_017308219.1:177700-191208 GCF_000935625.1 Nanorana parkeri | reverse complement strand
AATCATTTTAGGGCCATCAATCACTGATAACACTAAACTGATGAGCGGTAACAGCTTTTAAAGCGTCGCCTATGGCCAATTTTGGGTATTATCGTTTTTTGAGGTTTCGCACAATTTTAAGGCTTGACATGTTTAGTGTCTTTTTACCCGACGTGACCCCATCTTTTATATTTTACCAAAAAATTGGGTAATAATAAATGTTTTATCATTTAATATAGGGGAAACTGTTCTTTTTTTTTTACATTTCGGTAATTTTTCCTTAATATAGTAAAAAATAAAAACCCCAGTGGTGAATAAATACCACCAAAAGAAAGCTCTATCTGTCCCCAAAAAAGGGTATACAATTAATTTCAGTTCAGCGCTGCATGACGGAATAAATGTCAGTCAAAGTACCGCAGTGCTGAATACTGAAAAATGGCCTGGATGGGAAGGGGGTTTAACACCGCGGAATGTCAACTGGTTAAAGCCTAAAGCCAGCCGCATTCTTTTTTTTTTTTTTTAAGTTTGGGTAGAGTGTCAGGTATTTCTTCTTTTCTGTGACCGTATTGTGGGCACTCTCTGTCCCTGTGATACCAGCACAGGAAATAGGTAGTGGTTGTCACCGGAACAGGAAGGCACAGGCAGTAACAAAAATATTGTCAAACATTCTATCCTTTCCAAAATGTGTTTGTGGTTTTGTCTTTGTCCTTGTTAGTTGGATTTCCCATCATAACTTGTTCTGAAATTCCCCTAACTACAACATGGATGGCGATGAAAACCTAACAGAGGCTCACACCCTTCCCAGCTATATTCCAAACAAAATAAAATAACAAAATCAAGGAAGGAAAAGGGAGATTGTAGAATCAGATTGTATCATGTGTGGCCATCTTAAATGGTATCTATGATCAAAAACTATGTATTTCTATATTGAATTTCCATAAGTTCTATCCCACTCCTAATAACCACATCAGTCTATTGAAGGTGCTAATAGGATGTACTTCCTCAATGCACTGACACAATTTCACTCAACCCTGTGAATATGCACTTACTTGTGTTACCACTCTCATAGAGTCTGCCTTCTGAACTACAACTTAATGTCTGAACAATGTAACATGATCATTGTTTGCTGGAAGCGATGCATTAAGAGATATTTAGTCTTGAGAAATGGAGATTGCATCACATTAAGCAGCAAGAAAAGAGGCGCAACGCACACTGGGAATCCAGGAAGTTGTTGGAAGTGATGGGCAGACAGAAGGCAGCACTCACTACATAAAAGTGATGTTTTCAAGTCAGGTTTGATTGTGTTATCAACAACAACTCTAGTATGTATTCCTATTACAATGCTGATGTTATTACAGGGTGCTGGGACTTAACAACTCATTTAAAGACCCTGAGGCTTCCAACAAACTGAACAGATGAAACAATACCGATTCCATAGCTATGCAATATTTTTTAAATTAATATTTTAATGAGAAAATAATCCTGAGATAAAATATTGGATATGTAGAAAGAAATTGTGCATCTTGGTGATTTGATACTTAAAACATAAATGTGGTTTGTCCATTCAGAGCAAAGCACCAGGTTTGCTTTAATCCTCCCCTCCTCCGAAAAATACACTTCGCGTTCCTTCACTCCCCCAGCAGTTCATTCAGTGTTGGGAGCCGAAGGGACTATCTGGCACTTCTCATTATGGAGGAGCATGTGACTCACTGCATGTGACAGTGTTGGGCCAATCAGGGGGACCACAGCCCAGTATAACCCCCTTGTGTGACCCAAAAAAAAGGCTGACAACTTTTCTGGAAAAATATCGGCTTTATGATGCCTTTTCCTGTTAGCCACATGTGCCATTTTTACCAGCCAGGAGATAGTGGAATACTGGCCAGTTAACAACCCTAGACCTGGAGCTTACACAAAACTTTCCTAAAAAGAGCAGCAGGGGAATAAAAGGAAGATAGGTTCTGTATAAGCTGCTTAGAAGAATTATGTCATTGGGCAAGCACAGCGTGTTATTTGGTTGCAATCCACTTGCATTTGAGATGTATTTGAGACCTTTCTGCGTCATTTGACCTTCAGATGAACTTTGCATTTGACCTGCTTCTAAGCTGCATCAACCTGTTTTAGGGCAAGTGGGCCAGTGGTAACAGGCTTTGGGCTTGCGTTGATTGCATTGGTTTAAGATGCTTCTGAGATCCTTCATAATTCACTGACGGGTGCATTTGACCTTCTTTTGACTTGCATTTGACCTGCTTCTAAGCTTCATCAACCTACTTTACAGTCATTGTCGACAGGCTTCATGCTTGTGTTGATGGCATCAACTTGAGATGCTTCTGAGATCCTTAAAAATTCATTGACAGGTTCATCTGACCTTCTTTTGACTTGCATTTGACTTGCTTTGAATGGATTCTGCAATTCCATAGACTTGTATGGGTATGCAAAGCCCATCTGATACAAGTGGATGCCCATCGACACAGGCTCTCAAGCTGCTTTTTGCATTTCCATAGGTTTGTATGGGAAAAGAAGTAGTTGCGAAAAGACCATTAATAAAGGCCCTTAAGGTGAACCTGTTGCTTTGCCATGCATTAGCACAGATCTTAAAGCTAAGTTCACAGGGGTGGCATAAAGGTGCCACCCACAAGCTAACATGGCGGCTGCTCAGTTTCATATACATTGCCGAAGCCACCATGCTTCGTAGGACAACAAATTTCACTCGGCATGTCACATTTAGCTGATGGTGCCACTTGCCAAATGTGCCCATTGAAGTCAATAAGACCACGCCACAACCGTGTGCCAAACGCAGTTGCGGCATGTTCTTCCAATGAAAAGTCTCCCTTGGGATAACAAAAAAAAAAGATTAGGCATTCAGCAGGTGGCAGTATCGCCTCCTGAACAGCTGCAAACTGCTGCTCAAGTGCATCTGAAAAGGGATACGTGGGGGTGGGTAAAGTCCAACGTCTGTGTGAATAAGGCATAAGAGAGACTTTAAAACTTGACAGATTGTTCCATTGCTTCTCTACTCTATCAACAGCTAAATAAAAGTCTGAAGTCAAGGTTTCAATTTGTCGCTTCCCTCTCATTTCACAGAATATTTGTTGCAATGGAGGGGACAGCCAAGAAGAGGTTAAATCGCTCTCCAGGGTGAAAATAAAATCGCCCATGTAGTTTAGCCCTAAGCATGCATTAAAAATGTTTG
The DNA here is from genome assembly GCF_000935625.1 of Nanorana parkeri. Classification (NCBI taxonomy): domain Eukaryota; kingdom Metazoa; phylum Chordata; class Amphibia; order Anura; family Dicroglossidae; genus Nanorana; species Nanorana parkeri. Next base: position 188,039 of record NW_017308219.1, on the reverse strand, counting down.
ATTCCAATTCTTTGGTTGCTTGGAAACAGGCAGCCAGAGATTCCGAGATGGAGGTCTGAACGGCCTTATTAAAAGGCTTTGTGCATCGCTATGACTGAAATGTTACTTTACGAAGCCTGATTGATACAGCATGCAAGCTCGTTACAGTGGTGGAACTATAGCAAAATATACCATCTGCTTCACCTTGACTTATTGCTGTTAATTAAATGGGCAGCATGGTTTACGGCAAGTTATTTTATTTTTCAAGCAATACAACAGGCTTAAATCTGCCGAATGGTAATATATCTGCCTCATGTCAACTCTCATTTGACATCATTAAATGTTCCGTCGCTATAAAAGACACCTTTCAGTCTGGACAGATAGAAGGGGAAAATATTAGCCCTGGGTCAAATTTTATTTTGCATCTTATTTTAATGGTTTTATGTTTTTAAAATCCATCTCCGGTATCAAATGATCCACTTCTATAAGATCCATCACTTTTATTTTATTTGTTTATATGACATATAATTTTTTTCCAATGGTCTGGTGGATGGTAAGTTGACATCAAGGGCCCTTCCTCTTTTTGTCTAGCTTCAGTTTTGGGCCAAATCTTGAACAGTAGTAACAGTAGAGTCCAAGGGGTACATCCTATTTTAAGGGTTTTTTAATTTTTTTAAACCCCATCTGCAGGTTCAACTGGCCCACCTCTATGAGGTCCCTCACATTTATTTTTACGAGAAATTTAGAAAATGTTTTTTTTATAAGGGTCTGTTGGATGGTAAAGTTGACATCAAGGGTCCTTCCTCTTCTTGTCTAGCTTCAGCTTTGGGCCAAATCTAGGACAGTAGAGACAGTGAGTCCAGGGGGTGCACCAGGCATCTTATTTTAAAGGTTTTATGTTTTTTAAACCCATCTCCATATACCGTATATAATACTGTATATGCCATATATATAGAGAGAGAGATATAGATATAAATCTATATATGTATAGATATATAGAGATATATAGATATATATAGATTTATAGATATATATATTATATACAGTATTATATATGGAGATGGGGTTAAAAAAAAAAACTTTCAAATAAGATGCCTGGTGCACCCCCTGGACTCTGTACTACATCTGGCGCAAAGCGAAAAAGCTAGACAAGAAGAGAAAGGACCCTTGATGTCAATTTAACATGCAACAGACCCTTATTAAAAAACATATTGAAAAAAATAAAAATAAACGTGAGGGACCTCAAAGAGGTGGGTCAGTTGAACCTGATATATATTTAATAATTTTTATTTTATTTGTACAGTTTTATTTATTTGCCTTTTTAAAAAAATTTTGTTAGTAATACATATATATGAAAATGTATGTGAAAAAAATGTAACCACCTGACCTCTTCTCCTTAGCAGTCATTTCTGGCAGAGGAGGAGAGATCTCACCCACAAGTAAAAATCAATTCTCTACCTGCCTCAGACATCAAGGTATTTACTAATTTTTACTATAAAAAAAAAAGAGTAAGAGAGCTTTGTTGAAAAGTTTCTAATGTTTACAAAAATGATCATGGGTCTTGTGGACATTTCAGCTAGGAATATTGTTCAGCCGAGTTCTTCATTTTGGAAAGAACAAAAGAAAACCAATAAAAAAGGAAGCAATTAATATATTTAAAAAAATATAAAAAATATAAAAAGCTTGGGTCCTTTTATCACTGACGCATTTCAAAGAGTCTAAAATGATCCTACGCTTTCATTGCACTTATCAAGTCATGCTGATGTGATTAATTAAAATGTTTCCAGTAGGATAATTACAAGACTGGCCCTCCCCCCATTCTTAAAATTAAACCTGAACCTCTGATATGTTCACAAAACACTTTGCAGCTGAGTAATAAAAGAAGAATTAAAGACCCTCATTGAAAACCGATACAAAGCTAATGGAATTTAGAAGAATGGGAATGAGAGCAGAAAAAAGTGTTTTTTTTTTGAGAGTGCAATCTGCTTCCAATTAAGAACTATGACGCTGATCCCTATATAGTAACAATGTGATAACATGTCACAGCGTAAATTATTTACCTGTCCAAAGACACAGCAGTTCACTTCCAGAGTAACAGTGCCCTACCCACCCTCAATGACCTCTGGGTAGGATCATATTTTTTAGGGTTGCACAGATACTTTTCGAGTACCAGTGCAGATACTTGGCATTTTCATGAGAACTACAAGGGTTGCAGCGGTTGCAGCTGAGACCTGGCTCTGGCACTCCACCATTGTCCTGAAATCATTAGTCTGTATTGTTTTAGAAAAACTGTCACATGACAATAAACAAAAATGTATCAGTACTCGTACTTGTAAGTACTCGGCAAGTACCAGTACTCGTACTCGCAAAACTGGTATCTGTGCATCCCTTTATTTATATTTATAAAAACAAAATCGTACATTAAAACAGAGATGTACAAATCCCGGGAGCTCCGTGTGCTCCTTACAAATGACAGCCGCCTCCTAATTTTTGAATTTTTTTCTAGTCTAGTCTTCGAGCTCAAAAGTATCGGTACATGTACTCGTACTTGTACCGAGTACTGTACTTGGTATCTGTGCAACCCTAATATTTTTTTTATGTTAGATTCATGCATGCTATGTAATGTGTATGCGTAACACTGCCAGGTATGTATTACCTCTAACAGAGATCATGGTACCTCCCCCTGCCATTGAATTCATCTGATTTTCTCTGTAGAAAAACTGGGCCATCTATGTTCAGCAATCATCCAGGGTCAACATCTACCTGGACTGAGATGTCGGCTCAGAGATGACACAGGCTGTTCACAATCACAAATGTCTGCAGCTTTTTACTGTTTGACCTTATAGAAAAAGTTTAACCAGCTACAAAAGGGTAGCTGGTCACAGAGGTCAACATAAAATCGGGACAAGCAAGATATATGCAAAAATGTATTGTACAAAAACTGTAGAAATTAGGACATAGCCATCAATAGCTGACTGCTATTAAAAACAAAGAAGCATGGCATTCAATTAGTAAGCCTTCTGATGTATAAATAGATTAACAGTTATCAAAACCGTAAGGAAAAAATTATTTCACTTGTATGCATGGAGACATCCTACTTTCTCGTATTGTGATAACCTCTATATGTTTCAAATCACATGTTTGACGTGCTTGAGCTGCAACAAAGTTACAGGAGATGTGTATGGCCTTTACATATCTCCCCACCTGGCTCTTAGCAACCTGGGATGCTCTGGCTGGCGCCACACCCTGCTCCTGACAACCAGTGACATCACTGGTTGCCAGGAACTAGGCGGGACGCCAAGAGCACAATTTGTTGTAGATTCGCCTCTGGCATCACTGTGGGAGTACACTCACTAAAACACTCCCAGCACAGTGACTGAGCTGTCGCCAACAGCTCCCAGTCACCGTTTATGATTGAGAGCTGGTGGGATGGGCTTCTGATCATGTAACTGTTTTGACATCCAATCGTAGTGATCACATGATTGGGAAGCCCGCCTCCTGGCATTAAGAACCCCTTACAGGGCCACTGGGATTCAGCGGCGAGGAGTTAATAGCAGCCCCACCAGCAACACATTCCTGCCACTTGCTGCCCTGTGGTTCCATTCAGCTGCCAGGAGAGGAAAAAATATATCCAATACTTCTGGGATGGGGGGGGCATACAATTTGCTGCATGTGACTGATAATTTTGCTGATTGGGCCAGATTTGTCACATTGGGCAGGGAGAGCTGTTAGCCCAATGGAAGCTACAAATGGAGCAATGTAAAACTTATACCGGGCTGTCTTTCTTCACTCCTGAAAGCTAATGGGCAAAAAGGTGACTATGTACTGCTGGGGAGGGGACATTCAAATGTGTCTTCGCCCTGCATGGGCAAAGCATGGGTTCACTTTAATGAACAATTTTGGGATATTATGGAATAACTTAATTTGTCTGGATTGCTTATTGACTGTCTATACATTTCTGTATTGGTTGGCATCCACAGCTGACATTCTTATCTCTCTGTCTAGACTAAGAAAAAAAAGACTTTATTTCAAGATTTTGCTTTTGCCAGTTTGGAGTCTCAGCGTACCAGGATGCTCAGATCATGCACCTCTTATTAGTTATCTGATGTTTTATACTTTATACCTGGATGATTTATACATGACATGCTATATAGTGATGTCCCAGCAAGATTTGCTTTGAGTTTCATTGCAGTAAATTGTGGGACCAGCTGTCATAAAATCAGATTTAAAAGAATGCAATAAAGAAAATGGTACACGAGCATCGATATGAAAGAAGCACTTCAGTCTAACTGAAAAATAGGATTCAAAGTTTTCTGTATATATTAGGATGAGCCCCAGGAAATCAGTAAATACAAGCAATTGCAATGACTAAGATGCTAATGTGCAATGCAATGTCTTGAAAAATGTAGTGTCAGTGCCCATGCCGCATTATATCAACCTGCAGGCGTTAGATGGCACAAGTCCCTAGAATGAGGCAGCCTGATGCTGTTGCCTCATCTCTTAGGATCATGTGGGGGGCGGCAGGCTGAGCTACATGGTATGACAATCTTTGCAGAATGCCTTCCGCCCCCTGAGTGTCGCAGGTTGCTCAGCGCCAACAACAAAATTATGAGCAGAGTTACTATGACAGTTCTGCTTCCAAATATCAACAAAGGGACGGAGCAAGTCCCGTGATGTCTTAACTCACTCCTCCGCTTTGTTGACATTTGGCTCAGAGCTGTCAGTTCGCGGCTGGCGTCCATCACAATTGACGTGGATCTACATCACTGGATGACGTTATTGACCTTTGGATTACATAGTTGGACATTTGGGGGGGGGGGGGGGGGGGGGTTTTTTTAAATCAAATACTTTTCAAAAACCTGTGTTGTTTTTTTCAAAAATAAAGGATTTTTTTATGGTGTTATGTGTTTATTTATTCTTTTACTGTATTTGGTGAATGAGTAGGGGTAACAACTACCCCTTACTTATTCACGAGGGGGTGGGGGGATCTGGGTGCCCCCTTTATGAAAAAGGCCACCCAAATTTAGATACACCCCCCCCCTGCCTGCAGACCCCCACGACCCCCGGGCCAGGGGGGTTGTGGGGAAGAGGCTCTTGCCCTCATCAACATGGAACTCTCCCCTGGTTGCGTCCATGTGGCCTGGTATGGTGCAGGAGGGGGTGCATTTGAATGTCCAAATATGCAGAAATTTAATCACACATGTCTGGTTGAAACGGCCGCTTGTAGTCTCCATCAGAAGCCCATAAAAAAGGCTGATACCATGGGTACCTGATGGTGACATAAGTGACCATTACTTCATAATGTTTGTTGAAACAGCCACTTGTATTCTCCATCAGAATCCCATGCGAGAAAAATGGAGGTTTGAGTTCAGATTGGCTGATCTCTTTTTCAACAGAGATTTTGTGGCCAAATTCCCTTTGGTTGTAAAAGCAGCACTGAAGGGAACACCGAGCAGCATTTCCCCCAGTAAAGGTACACTATATTGCCAAAGCTATTGGGACGCCTGCCTTTACACGCACATGAACGTTAATGGTATCCCAGTCATAGTCCATAGGGTTTAATATTAAGTTGGCACACCCTTTGCCGCTGTAACAGCTTCAACTTTTCTGGGAAGACGTCCACAAGGGAGTGTGTCTATGGGAATGTTGGACCATTCTTCCAGAAGTGCATTTGTGAGGTCAGGTACTGATGTTGAAAGAGAAGGCCGGGCTCTCAGTCTCTGCTCTAATTCATCCCAAAGGTGTTCTGTCGTGTTGAGGTCAGGACTCTGTGCAGGCCAGTCAAGTTCCTCCACCTCAAACTTGCTCATCCATGTCTTCATGGACCTTGCTTTGTGCACTGGTGCGCAGTCATGTTGGAACAGGAAGGGGCCATCCCCAAACTTTTCCCACAAAGTTGGGAACATGAAATTGTCCAAAATGTCTTGGTACGCTGATGCCTTAAGAGTTCCCTTCACTGGAACTAAGTGGCCAGGCCCAACCCCTGAAAAACCACCCCACACCATAATCCCCCTCCACCAAACTTTACACTTGGCACAATGAAGTCAGGCAAGTACCGTTCTCCTGGTAACCGCCACACCCAGACACGTCCATCGGATTGCCTTACAGAGAAGCGTGATTTGTCACTCCAGAGAACACGTCTCCTCTTCTCTAGAGTCCAGTGGTGGCGTGCTTTACACCACTGCATCCTACGCTTTGCATTGCACTTGGTGATGTAAGGCTTGGATGCAGCTGCTCGGCCATGGAAACCCATTCCGTGAAGCGTCTATGCACTGTTGTTATGCCAATCTGAAGGCCACATGAAGTTTGGAGGTCTGTAGCTATTGGCTCTGCAGATGGATCTTACCTTGCGGTGCTTCATCCGTACATCATGGCTCCTCCTTCAGCAGCGACGTCACCCCTCATCGCGACGGCTGCCGTCCGTAACTCCACCCACTAGACGCCGACTCCCTCGATAAAATAGAGGAAGATTCAATTGCTCGGCATTCAAGCAAAGAGTATGAACGTTGAGCAATTGCTCCCCCGCGTGCTGCACCTCTCTCCATCCTGACTTGGGTCAAATTGTGCTGGTCGTTCAGAGCACTACTACATAGCCTCACAGGAGTTCCAGGGATTTCAACTCAGCTGTCCCAGCTGTCCCAGCTGCACAAACCGCAAGTAACCTGTACTGAACACAGGCTTACCACTGTCATTGTGAATTGTGCATATGCACTTGTATACATTACCATCTGAAACCAGAGACTGACTTCAGGACTTGCTGATTGCATTATGCTCACATTGTGTATTGCCTAACCTGTGCTACAACTCTCATAAGACCCCACGCTGTATGATACTTAGAACAAACACTCCTTATCTAGAGTTACTTTATGACTGTAATACAGAGGTATATGGTTTATAATTATATTGGTGGTATATGATGTTTGTGGGAGCTGTGTCCCCTCTTCTCCACTACTGAGGGTTATAGTAGCATCCCCAGCCTGAACCACCTATTAATCGAAAAGGGCTGTGATAAATAAGTCCGCAGCTGTGATCCTGCAGCCTTAAAAAGACTTGAACGTTACAGAAGACAGTTGGCAACTTCTGCGCACTGTGTGCTTCAGCATGCGTTGACCCCGCTCTGTCATTTTACGTGGCCTACCACTTCGTGACTGAGTTGCTGTTGTTCCCAGTTGCTTCCACTTTGTTATAATACCACTGACAGGTGACCGTGGAATATTTAGTAGCAAGGAAATTTCACGGATGAACTTGTTGCACAGGGGGCAACCTATCACGGTACCACGCTTGAATTCACTGAGCTCCTGAGAGCGACCCATTCTTTCACAAATGTTTGTAGAAGCGTCTGTATGCCGAGGTGCTTGATTTTATACACCTGTGGCCATGGAGGTGATTGGAACACCTAAATGCAATGATTTGAAGAGGTGTCCCAATACTTTTGGCAATATAGCGTATTTTCCTGTATTTATTCCTCCCAACAACACGCATCTTTAGGCTAAATAGTTGAGTATGAGTCCAGTTTAGTGAATGGCTATTAGGCAGTGAAAGTAATCATGCTTGTCGACAACAGAACGCATTATCTTCTGTACAAATCATATCACCTCTGTGAAAGTAATTCACAGCCTATAGCCTTTTAAAACAATATATTCTGTACCGCTGAGTGAAAATCTACAAGCTTCTCGTGATTTAAAAGACCTTTCAAGTTACACGCCGTCTGCGCAAAAAAACAAAAAAGAAAAAAAACAATAATTATTTTCATTTCATATTTTTTATATTTCTTCTCAAGTGACCTGCGGCTTATTTATCATTTGAAAAGCATTCACCAGGCGCCTCGTCTATCCTGGTAAACTGGCGTGTGGGAGAAAGTAATGCCCTTATTGTAAACAGAGAAATTATTTTTCTGCAGCTCAGCTAGACCGGCGGGATTCTCCTGGTGTATCATGCGCTGCGGTATTAGCCGCTGACACCGGAGGTGACCACTGCGAAAGCTAAGTGCACGAACCCTATTTAGATCCCCCGGCACGGCGTGGGTCACGAAGCCTGCCGAAAGAACTTAGGTTAAATTGGGTGACCGTCCTGAATGGAGATGAAGAGTTTACCCATCTGGAAAAAATGTTGATCATCTCATACTGTGTTGGGGAATAGGTGAAACAATTGAGATTTATTTAATGATGTTTTACTGTCTGCAAGGAGTTTGCATGTCCTCCCTGTGCTTGCGTAGGTTTCCTCCAGGTACTCTGGTTTCCTCCCACACTCCAAATGAACCTGGTAGGCTCCTGTCTAAATTGGCAACTGTATGTATGCATGTGAGATAGGACCTTAGAATGTAAGCTCCTCGAGGGCAGGGACTGATGTGAATGTGTACTCTATAATGTGCTGTGTAAAATGTCAGCGCTATATAAATACCATAAATAAATAAAGTGAACGTTCACCTTATATACACTCAGTGAACATTAAACAGCCATGTACCCCAAAGCCATATTAAAGTCGAAAGGTTTTTAAGCCATTTCAAAATGCTGATGAAATCACTTACAATGGATGCTGTTCCTTTATGTTTCAAAGTTTTTGTTCCTGAAGACTCAGCTGGTCCCCTGAGCACTGGCCCTGACATTCTGTTTTAGGGTGGCTCTTTTCCATTGCAGGGTCCTATAGAGCCACCCCTGTATGTGCTGGTGAGCTGTGTGTGTCTCCTAAAACACACAACAGCAAAAAGTTTCCCAGCACACTCACCAGCCAGCATGCAAAAAAATCTTGTCTCACTGCTAAGGTTAAAAACAGAGGTTTAGATACACGTCTTCTGCAGAAAATGTGTTTAGTCCTTCCATGTGCACCTTGCTGTAAAGCTGGTGACAAATTGATGAGTGCGTTTGCCATTTGTTCCAAAAACACACAGACACGGCAAGACACTACCCTGCTACCCTCTCCTCCTTCCTCCGTCTTCCCTTCTCTATTTGCCAAGCTGGTAGATGGACGGCTGCTGGGGGTGTGCTCTGTCCCTTGTGATCTTGTACTGGACAGGAAGTTCAGGGAAGCAGAGCTGAGAGAGTTGGAGCTGTTTGGTAACATGATGACTGTAAGCAAAAATCTAATGGCCACAATGCTGTATTACATGGGGAAAACAATATGAAAAAATGAATTGCCTTGCAAAAAAGAAAACTGAAGATTGTTGTTGCATATATCCACACAGATCAAATGTTCACAGATATGGGCAGAGTGAATGGCCCTGTAAAATTTTTGTAAATAGACCCCATGGTGTTGCTCAGTCCCCGCTCATGCTATTTACGGCTTGTGATTGCAAAGCCTGACTGGGAAACTTCTTGACCGCACTTCCTTTTGTACCCTGTTGCTGTCAAACACCATCAGTCTAAAGCTTTGCAGTAACAGGTGGAACATAGTTAAACAGATCCAGGCAGGTTTTCCAGGCAGGCTCTGAACACATTCCCCATAGAGGGGTTAGAGAACATTAAAAAAACATGAAAGGCAGCGGCACCTCTAAGAGAACCACCATTGCTACATTTAGAGGAGCCCTTTTCTTTTCTGTTTTTTACTGATGCTATCAAAGACGTACATAGCACGAGTGGGGCTCTGCAACACAATGATTTGTATTGTGTCACTGGTAATAGCTGGTAATAGTTTTCCAATGATGGTTGCTGGACAACTAATAATGCCCCAAACCTGCCTGGGTTCAGGTCGCTTGGATGTTTGCGGAAATTCAGAGATGCTATGGGGCCACCTGTGTCCTAACAACCAATAAGATTGTGTGACCCAAACAGCCCAGGGCAGAATAAAATGTTGTGCCCCCCACACCCTGTTCTTCTGGTTGTAAGGAAAACAACACAAGTAAAGAGCATGACATTTGTTTGAATAAACATTTCTTAATGCAATAGAAGAAAATAACGTGATGAATTTATGAATATCTTAGGAAGTTATAAACATTCAAACCATAGATCCAAGTGCCCTTCCGGGAGTCTTCAGGCTTTAAGCAATGCAGAATGTCACTGGCTATAGAGGACTACAAATTCCAGAAATACATTATACAGCAATGCAAAATAATACCATCCCATCCATTCCCACTATAGTCATCAGATCCCCCTACAGGCAGCAGATCCCCTACAATTCTGCACGGGGAACATCACAGCACAGCCAATTAGAGGCAGGTCTCCCTCTTATCAGGTGGTTGCTCACTGGGTCCTGCACGGGCCCAGCACGGTCGCATAAATTGCCTGATGAAAAATTGTGTGCGCTGTGCGGCCATTAAGTGCGCTGCGGCCGTGCTGCCTTATTGTGTTCACTCCGCAGACACCCCGACTCACTTGTCACTGCCCAGTGGCCGACGCCCCCCCCCCCCCCCGCCTCCCCCCCGGGG
>NW_017308219.1:147131-177562 GCF_000935625.1 Nanorana parkeri | reverse complement strand
CCCCCCCCCCCCCCCCATCTCTGCACCTGGGGCAGCCACACTGTCATCCTCTTGGATGTTACGCCACTGGCTGGCAGCCCTGCAGGATCATAGGTTGTTATGGTGTATCTGCCTGCTTCCAAGCAACCAATGATGCTGTGTAGCCCAGCCATCAGCATCCTAGCAACCAATGATGCTGGCCGCACATCGCCACTGTCTAAATTGCCCACCCATTCATCAAACTGCAAACAGTTTGGGTTCATGATCAATCCAGATCTCATCCCTATGGCCAACTGAATTGTGGACACAAACATGGTGCTGTTCATTTATCAAGCTATTTGTGTTACTTAGCTGTTTAATGTTCATAAAGTAATTCTAGGGTGCACTAACCCACTTTTAAGTGTACCAATAACTGCTCTGTTATTTTGCTGCCGCCATAGCTCCTTTTTTATATTTAAATATTTAGAGGGACATCGAAAAAGTTTTTGTTTTTTAAAGTATGGAGTTGGGCTTTTATTGTTATTCTGAGACTTGTTTGCGCTGCTGAAAACTTCAAGATTATAGTTGATTGATGTACCTATTGTACGTTTTGTGAAACTAAAAATTACTTAAGTTTCAGCATTTCCCACTCCTATAAGACTAATTTATAGATGCCTATTATGTGAAAGATGGGTTGAACTTAGTGTTTGTTAGAACTTCAGTTTACTTTGCAGACTTCTAGACAACAAAAGCTAAATCTCCGTGTTTTGTTTTTTTTTAATACGGGTCCCAAGGTTCCTCTGGCGGCATGCTCATTTTGTACTTTATTTATTGTGAGACTGAAATGAGGAAATAATGAACTCGCTCATCAAAGTTATCAGTCATTCGCGGGGATCAGGACGCGAGGCGTGATTAATGTCATGCATCTCCTTGTTTTAAACAAAGGAGAAGCAAATTGGCTCTCCTACAACCTTCATTACAGGCAAACTGCATTAAGAAAAATCAGAGGAGATCAATAGCGGTAATCAGGAGAGTAGCTGGGTGAGCATTCACATCCACAGAGAGGGGAGAGCTGACATCTTCTGATTGTAAATGCAGTTCAAAAAGGGGAAGTTGACTGTAAATACATATCAGAACGCTTGCGTGCCAGAATCATAACATGGCATTGTAGAAAGAACCTTTCGCCTTTTATTTAGCACAATAACCACGAGCGCATGCAACTGTAAAGCTGCACAAATATGACATCTGGAGGAAAAAGAGCTCTTTATCTAACTATGACCTATCCAACTTATATAAACGAAACATTACTAGTGCTTATTCAAAAGCTATACTCAAGTTTGTACCCCGAAGACCCAGTATTGATCTCTCATTGAGTGCGCAATCTTGCAGGCCTCCTCACATTCTTATTGACCCATCATGGTTGGGATGGCTCATTGGCCAATAGAAATGTGCAGAGGGCAGGAAGAAGTGTTAAAGCAAAATGTTAGACTCTGCTGAAGGTACACTATATGACCAAAAGGTTATGAACTTCATATACGAGCTTGTTGGGCATCCCATTTCAAAAGCATGGACTTTAATATCCAGTAGCCTTCCTCCTGTATGGCTAGTACTATGGCTAAGTACAGTCTTCTGTGTTTTGATTTGATCCCCATGAGATCTTGAAGTGTGTATGTGGGAATTTGAGTCCATTCAGCCAAAAGAGCATTTGTGAGGATAGGTGCTGATGATTGATGAGAAGACCTTGCTCACAAGCTGAAGTCTGGAAGTCATCAATCCATGTCTTTATGGAGCTGACTTTGTGCACAGGAGCATGGAAAGGGACCTTTCCCAAACTGTTGCTAAAAGGTTGGAAGTGCATATTTGTCTAAAAATGTCTTTGTATGCTGTAGCATTAACAGTACCTATTACTTTTTAAATGCCCTGAATGCCCTGAATGCCCGAACTCTATAATTTTGAGAAGTGCCCACAGGGGTGTCCCTAGACCTATCGTTTGCCCTAGATGGCGGGTGCTGGTGGTTTACTGGGGAGATGGGTGGGTAGGGTGGTATTAAGATAAATAAATTATACTGAATTATACTACCAACCTGGGTTAAATTATGGTTCACAAGTTACCCATCCCGCCCAGCTCACTTATGTCACAAGCGGAAGTCCAGAAGTCATCAAACCATGTCTTTATGGAGCTGTCTTTGTGCACAGGAGCACAGAAAGCCCAAGATGAGGGGTGCTGGTGGTTTACTGGGGAGATGGGTGGGTAGGGTGCTGGTGGTTTACCGGGAGGGTGTTGGGGTTACCCATTCTGCCCCGTCACAGTTTCCAGGAGCTGGGCGGGATGCCGGCTCTTAACAACCTGGGACATTCTGGGGGAAAATGTTGCGGCAGACACACCTTCTGCTCCCCCCCCACACCACATGACCCAAAGAGATGCCACCTGAGGCAACCGCCTCGTTACCTCATTATAGAGGGGGCCCTGGGTGTCCAGATACATCTGGCCGTGAAGGTTGGTGTGATGGTTGGTGTTTTGGCCATGTAACTTTGTGCGCATATCTTTGTACTTTACACCTCCAGTAGTTTTTGGTTTTTTTAATGGCAAATCCTCTTTAAAGGCAATTCTCTCAGGAAAACCCTTTTTTGCTTTTATGCTGGGTACTTTACAGACAGAGTAGTATGAGCCACTTTTTAATCACCATGCAACTTATTCACTGCGTATTTCATTTAGCCCTAATCAAGCAAATGTTATTTGATAGGTATCTCGCTAAGCACTGCGGGTCATTTTGGAATGCTAAATGACATTATCCTTTCCCATTTGTAGGCTATTAAAAATTAAGGCTCTCTGTATTTACTATCAGTCCTGATTAAAATCAGTGATGGTGCTAATATTTATTTTATGTTTTTGTGTTCCCCCCTCTCTGATAACTGATTATTATTTGCTCTGTGTAAAACTTTAATAAATTATCTGCTGAGTTTTAAATGCATGGCAGGCAGCGGAATCGCTTACTTTTTTTTTTTTTTTTTACTCTGCTTGCGTTTATCCGCCAAGTCTCATGCTCAGTGACAGAAGTTCACAAAGAACAATAAAAGATGGGCGAGCGTTTGCAGCCAAAAAACATTGTGATGCCATCTGTTTCGGCAGTGAGTCTCACTAAGCAAATAGCAAATTAGCTGCCTGCATAAAAAGGGTTTTTTTTGTTGTTGTTTTATTGAGGCTATTAAACAACACCACCAAATCTACAGCTCAAGGCTGCAAAATATGTTTAATTAAATGGTTATATGTAAAAAGGGGAATGTGACTTCAAAGCCAGCCTGCTGAAAAGTGGCACTTTTCTATCTGAAATGTGGTAATTATTGACATAAGTATAAGAGCTTCTTCAGATCACAAGATATCTGCTAAAACTGTTAACGATGCTCATTTAGTAGGCTACTTCAGCCAAACAGCAAAATACAGAGCTGGTGTTGGATTTACCTACTGGGTCTATAGACGACATGCTTGCTTTCGTGTGCTGCCACAGCAGCCAATTTATTTTATTTATCTCTTATTGTTTGCTTTGTTCCACTCTACCCTTGTCTATACTGTAAATTGGTTCAGCCCCTAGCTAGACACTCCCCTCCTGTTCATGCTCAAGAATTACTCTCCATTAAAACCATCTAGAGTAAGGAAGCTTTAGGAATGGAATGTCTTTTAAGCATACAAGAAAGGCCAGAAAAACATCCCATGTATGTTTAAGTTGGTATAAATCACACAGGGTTCTACTTTTCAGACTTTCTGGTGGATTAAACTGCCTGTGGATCTTGTTAAGTCAGCAGGTTGCAATATTGTCTGTACAGACTGGGTATCAGGAGGTATGCCTTTTGCATAAAGCGACATTTTAGAACACATACCAGAATGCTGCATTCAGTATACATTTTTCCCATTATCAGTGGAATTAAAGTAATCCCATATAAGGTTATTTACCCATTTTCAAAATATCCTCGAAGCTGGGTGCTGTGTTGTAGACCAGAAGTTGTGTACTTACAGAAACCAGTGATAGAAATACAGCCGGAGGTGAATTAAATATATAAGAGCTGGTTGAAAATTATGATTTGATAAGTATGTGTGTACTCTTATGATGCGACCACCCCTGTTTAGCTTTGTGACTGCATGGCATAAAAAGTGTGACAAGATATTTTTTACCTGGAAATAAGATGAATCGAGGCGTCAATTAAGTTCAAACAATATATATATATAAATATATATTTAATAAAAGTTGGTTACCAATGCATATCAGGGGTTAGAGAATACCACTACTTCAGGGCTTTGTAGTATACAGAGCAGTTGCTTCAGGGGGAGATCTAGACATGTGCAGAGCTACTGTGAGAATAGTCAGATTATCAGTGTATACAATGATCATTACACTTTAAAGCCTTGAAGAAGAGGGGATCATGTAACCCCTAAAATGTGTGGGATACTACCTTTGAATAAATATGATTGTTTGCTCTTAATCAATTGGTTTTTTTGGTGCTGAACTACTCATTAAACTTTAAAGTGACAGTAAACTCAGCAGTAAAATCTTAAAAATGCATTCAAGTAACCTAAATATTAACAAAAATGTATCTTATTTGGGTATCACTCGGCTGTAGATCCTCAAATCATCTCTGTATTGGTGCTGACACCGTCCTTCCTTCTGGAGGGGGGCTACTTTTGTTCCCCATGGTGCCTGTGTGTTGCTCCAAGCTCACTCCCATGATGGACTAAAATCTCACATTGTGTTTACTAATTTGTATTGAGATTGTAGTCCATCAAAGGAGTGAGCTTGGAGCGGTGGCTACACAGGGACCATGGGGAACAAAAGTAGCCATCCTTTAGAAGGAAGGACAGTGTCAGCACCAATTCAGAGATGATTTGAGGATCTACAGCCGAGTGACACACAAATAAGATACATTTTTGTTAATAGTTAAGGTAATTAAATGTGTTTTTAAGATTTAACTCCTGCGTTACGTTTTACCCAAGGTTCATTAATTCTCAGAGGGCATCTGTGGTCTTGGAGCAGCCTACTGGCCTTGACATCTCACAAATGTAATCCTTAGCACATTAATACATTTAAACATCCTTCTGATTCAGCTTCACTCTCGACCAAAACGTTCTCTGTTATTGAATTGTCATTCTGTGATATAAATATGAGCAAATATGCTGATAAGTACTTTACAGTACTTTTAAAGTATTATTACTATAGGATGGACATTCTGTTCACATTGGAGAGATTTCCTCTCATTTTCTACTATGTCCCCAGGACAGGAAGTGAAAGGAAATCTCCCCGGCAGAACACAGACAGCAAAAAATAACCTGATGGGCAGTTTAACCCTTCCCTACTGTAAAGAAAGTTTTAAAAAAAAAGATATGTCTTTACGTATACTTAAGAGAAAGCAATGAGCAAAGTGACAATGCCTTCATATAATACACACCCAAAAAGATATACTTATAGACTGGTGATCCTTCACCACCTTCCTGCACCAATGGAGCCATCACTATATTGCAGCAATGGAGCAGAACTTGCAGTATGTGACCTACCACATGTGACAATGTTTAGACCTTAGTGACCAATAGCCAGTCCCAAACACTGTCACACTGGGAGGTGACAGTGACATCATCCATCTGGGTAAGCTCTAATGCCATCCAACAATGGAGCTTATATGGTGAACTCCTGCTGTGAAGAGGTGGCAGGGGGGAGTGGATTGGTTAGTATAACTAGCTGGGGGTGGACTATCAGAAGATATTGTCTTTTTGCCATGAATGGATAAAATTACATTCTTTAAACCATGTGAATAGACATAGAAAGTACCCCTGTCTATGTTAAGGTTTGTCCCAGCCCTGAATTTCAATTGAAAGCTGCTATCATCTCAAATAAAATGTAAAGCGTTCTATATTAGCAAAACGAGCCTCTAAGTTCACACAACCAGCTTGTAAGAGAGATCAAGTTCGGCTTTCGCCTTCTTCTAATGTGTAATAGCTTTTCCTCCTATGATGATTACACTTCTGTCACCTAATAAACCCAACAAGTCATCTTTCATCTTTATGGGACACATTTCTGAGGAAAGGACGAGAATAATTTTCATATTAATTAAGCAATAAAAATGTCTGCCCAAAAAGCACCATAATTCTTACCAATACGCCCGCCTCGCATGTCGTGCTGCTTTCTTTACATTTTGTAAATTAGAAAGTAACACTTTGTGAAATGTATTGTGTAATTTACGGCCCGCCATCCGTCTTGCAATCGGGGATAGTTTTCGGAAGGTGTTTGGGAACTGTTCTGTTAATAGCTTACAAGGCTTGGATTTACATTATCATACTGATTTTGAGTTCAGTTTATGTTTTTTATCTTGTTAGAGAAGCTTTATAGGGCACAAGTTTAGTAACTGTGAAGTCAATCTACCTAATCAATCTGTACGTCTACTAAGTCCCTAGATAGCCAGCTAAGCCTAAAACATCCAGTCTTGGTGAATGGCAAGAATATGAACCTTGCGTGAAATGCTATGTCCAAAAAACGTATATACAACTTTCCTGACTTTAGGGCTAAGTCCTGGCAACAGCCCTTATCCGTCCAATGATAGGGTCTTGATGGTCAATTGGATAGGGAAATGGCAGCTGCTGGTGCTTCATCTTGTGACAGCGTTACAAATTTTAATGAGCAGGCTTTTCTGATTAATAAAGTCAATCGGCATCTTGTGGTATCCAGTCTTAGGCAGGACCTTCAGGACTCCTTCTCCCTTGTGCACTTTGTAGATCGCGCACTGTAAGGCACATATTTTTGGCCATTAAGGTGAGCCACATTACAGTTAATGTCAAGCCCAAAGCTTTTTTTTCTAGCGTTGGATAGATTGGAAAAGGATTAGAATTTCTGTTGGGTTTCTACTGCTATCCGGGGCTCTGTTACAAAGATTTATCCTCACTTCCCAGTCTTATGACAATACTTAACCAAACAGGAAGTTGCAACAGGGATACAGACAGAAGTGCAAATCTTTGCAACGTTTCAAAACCAGCGTGTTCCCTTCATCAGGCAAAACAATGTTACATTATTTTGCCTGATGAAGGGATCACGCTGGTTCTGAAACGTTGTGATCTTTTGGTATAGCATGTTTATCTAACATCAATAAAGGACAGACTGATAATGTGGATCCCAGTGTGCTGGTGACCTCTATTGACACTTTTTCCTGTCCCTTAGCTGAAAGTTCGTACCTCTGTATGCACGGGGGCTGGAAGGAAGCCTGCAGGAACCTGAGTATTGCACCCTTGATCTACTGATCGCCTCTATACCAACAGGGGCTGGAAGGAAGTGCCTGAGCATTGCACCCATATTCCACTGATCACCTCTTTATGGACCAGGGCTGGAAGGAAGAGCCTGCAGGAGCCTGAGCATTGCACCTATGATCCAATGATCACCTCTACATGGACAGGGGCTGGAATTAGGAGACTGCAGGAGCCTGAGCATTGCACCCATTATCCACTGATCACCTCTATCTGGACAGGGGCTGGAAGGAAGAGCCTGCAGAAGCCTGAGCATTGCACCCATGTTCCACTGATCACCTCTATATGGACTGAGGCTGGTAGGAAGAGCCTGCAGGAGCCTGAGCATTGCACCCATGTTCCACTGATCACCACAGTACTGATCACAGTAGTAATGCTTTGCAGGGTCAAATGCAATAAAATAATAAATGTACATTTTCTCTTTATAATAATACACATTTATTGTTTTTTTTTTTTTTTTTAAACCTGGACCGTGCCTTTAATGTCCCAATGAAAGGCAATAAATAGCTGTGGGATTTGTAGCTTCGCACAATAATAAGGGCAGTGTACTGTAGCTGGAGATTTGTACTACAGTTTGATTATGTGGAAGTTCATTGTGTATCTTTCAATCTAAATGGAACGTCTTCCTTGGCTTTGACTGGCACAGCCGAAAAGGACGTTTGTTTGGCGGGTGGCTGCGCGGTCTGTTTTGGACAGGCAGCTGGACCTGCAGTTACAAGGCTACTGCCATGCGGTCAGTGTATGAATGTGTATTCCGGCAGGTTCCATGTGCAACGATTTCTACATCTGGATACATCAGATATTACAGCAGTGTGTGGATCTACCTTTTTTTTGCACCAAGGATTCTTTTGTGTGCAGTATTGGACAGAATAGATGGTTCCAAAGCAGCTCTTTCAGGTTTTACATGCCATATTTGCTAATACTGAGAGAAACATCCTCCGAAAAATCTATAAACTGTGTTTTTATAGCCAATATAGACCATTGTATATCTATTTGTGCATTTATCAGTTTACCTCTATAATGTGATTTTTTTTTATTGCAGAAATTGTGTACTTTGTTTTTTTTTAGCTTTTAAAGTGAATGTTCTAGACCTGGGGAAGGCAACCTGGTCACTCCAGCTGTGGTGAAGCTACAAGTCTCATGAGACATTGCAAGATTCTGATAGCCACAGGCATTCATCCCAGAGAGAGAGGCGTTATGGGAGTTGTAGCTTCACCACAGCTGGAGTGCTGGGGGTGCCTACCCCGTCCTAGACAAACCTCGTTTTTTAGTTTGGATAGAGCAGTGAAGGGTTAGAGGCACTGGGGTTGTATTGTACTACTATCCATGGATCCGTTCAAGAGATGTCCTCTCCTTTTCTGTTCGGATGATAACGTTTTGTTTTCTGACAGAAAGTGAAAGAAAATCTCTAACAGCAACGAAGACAGAAATAAAAATGATTTTTTTTAGCAGTAGTGGAAGGAGAGAACTCCTGTCAGATTTATATTACACACTATCACATAACTGTTGAAGACACCTTACTGGTCGCACTGGTTTGTAAATATCAACCAGATTTCATGGCCAAGGGTGGGCCCTGTCCCTTCCTGCCTGTAAATCCTTCCTATTGGTCCATCACTGTGATGGGAAGACTTACTGGTCGACCAAGGAAGTTGAAGCAGTGGGCCCAGGAGATCTGATCGGTATTTCCAAACCGGTGCAACCAGAAATTCACTTGACATGCAGGCACTTAGAGATACTGGAGACCCTTTAGTGGCTACATAATATATATTAAATATTATTATGAAGTTATAATGTAATGGCAAATCACATCAAAATGATGAAAAACCAGGAGGCAAACACACATTCCCAAGTCAAAAAGAATGTTTATATGAGACATGGTAGTTTTACTTTAAAAGTCAAGAATACCTTTCTACATTGACTGAGTGCTTTCTTTTATCACCCTGTTTACCCAGAATATCTCTTCTCAATATGGAGGTGATTAATGGAGCGCTGCCTTGAGAGATTTATTTTGTCTGACTTTAGCGATTAATTGAATGATTAAAAGGGTTACAAATGACTTGTGGACTTACAGAGGGATTTGTTTAGCCCGTATTCCCTAATCATTCTCCAGTCATTTGCATATTGCTAAATTACTAAAACAAAAAAAAGTAAATTTTCAATTTGCATAAGCAATAGCTTGACGCCAGTTATACTTTAAAATTCCACAACCCATGGCGGAACATTGTGGATTAAGAAAATATGGCTGCAGAGTGCTACTTTAGAATATATACTATATATATATATATTATATATATTTTTTTTCTGAATGTGTTTTTATAGTGTAGTAATTCAATCACATTATGTGAGTTGGTCATGTGACCTTTTTACTGTAATCAGGTTGTAAATGCATTACCTGTAGACTGGTGCAAAACTTGTTTGGATTGCATTGCTTATGATTCGTGCACATTTTAAAGTGACTCTACCCTATGAAAAAAATTATCTTTATTATCTTGAAGAGCTACACCAGCCACTGGGCTTCCACTAGTGTGATAAAGCGACCAGTGGTTAGAACCACCACAACACACAACAGGGGATGCTTGCATCCAATAAAGCGGGGAAGGTGGGGGTGCAGATACCGAAAATTTGTTGGCTGGCGTAGCTCTGCAAGAGAACGAAGTTTGGAGTCACTGTTGTCGGCACTAGTCATAATCAATACTCTTATATTAAACCCCTTCACATTTGCCTGGTCTGTTGCTGTAGATTACTGCACGCACATTAAGATGAAGTATGTCAGTCCTCAACGGGCATTGAATTAGGGCAGCCTATTCTGCTATTGCAGGGCAATGGAACAAAAACTTAATCCGCACCCATTTCTTTAACCACCATGCATAACAATGTGCAGTGGTCCACTGCAATGCAGGTCCATCTGCACCTATTGTGTTGTATGTTAAAGTGTCCCATAATATTTTGTCAGTGATATTTCAAAGGCAGCTCCAATCAAGCAAATAAAAGCCATTAAAGCATAGCTGAATTCTCTAGAAAAGAACATTAATAAACATATATTGTGCTGTGTTACCTCTGAATTATCCCCAAGATTTCCACTGGTACACCAGGAAGTCCTACATGTATCTGCCACCCTTTTGAGTGAGAACGCATGGCTCCATAGCCCCCAGACAGCCCCGCTATGCACAGTGTTCCAGTAAAAAGAGCATTCACGCTCCATGGGCAGCTCTGTTCACTGGAGCACCATGCAGGGGGCAGATGGGCCAAGAGGCTGCATTGTGTGTGAGAACACTGCTCCAACTCACCAACTTACTGCCCGTACAGGGTATTTTAACTCTAGCTGCAGCACATAGCTGGTAAAATGTAAAAAACACAAGCATATGTATTACTGTATGTACAGCCTGGCTGCATTACTGTAATAAGAAGAACGCTTCAGTTTGGCTTTTACTGAACTGTCACATGCTGTCTGGGGAACACGACAACTAACGAGAAGACCAGTTCACCTGAACTACAGAGAAGGCAGTAACATTTTCATAGCAGATATGTGGTTTGGGACACCAGGCAAAAAGCTTTGCTCATGTACTGGTAAAGGGCTTATTGGGACCAGTAGGTGAGATGCCATTATTTGTACTTTACTAAGGCCGTGTACAGCGTCATCAATAAAACAACCAGTCACTTGTCACCTGTTCAGTATAGATGACTGACACCATCTGGTTGACTGTGCATGTGTATGTAAAGATAACAAAAGCACCCTGTCACACTGAGAACACTTCTCCATACCTACGAAAAGCATTAAAGGTGTGTTAAGCTCACAAAATACAGTTCCTTTTGATATAAAAGATATTGTTGGTACGAACCCACTGGAGTCCTGTTGTAGGCTCAAATATAGGAGCTCGGAGGGCCATTGTTCCAGGTTACTGCTCCATATTGTCAAAGAGATTCCTTTCCGCTATCTACATATGAAAAATATCTTTACAGACATTTGGACTTTGAAGTTAGTACGACTAAAGAGTATAGATTCATCTTTGTTTGAGGTTGGTGGGGGTAATTTGGTTCCCTTTGTTTGCCCCTTACATTCACCAAAATGAGGGTCCACTTTTAAATCTAGGGCACTTGTTGAACAGAGATTAATGCATATAATAAGATCCTGTATAATAAGTTCTTGAGAGTCTCCTGATGAAGCAGGCGAGAAGGTGTCATGTGAAAAGCATCGAGTTGTCTTCATCTTACTGGAAGTACCAGTAAATATTGTAAAATAGCATCTAATATTACATGTAAATTATTGAATATGATGTTGAATTTGATGTCTATTGTCATATACAGTGTCAATTTGGGGTTAGCGCTCAGAGACATGTGAACATACATTATATAAATACAACTGCTGTTTTTGATTAAAAAAATGTATTAATGTTTAATAAAATATTTGAGTTTTATTGTGTCATTTTGGTACCATTAAAGTCCAGCATGTTGTTCTGTTTTTGTAATGTCATAAAAGATATGGTGTCATCCGGAATTCTCCATTTTCCACATCATACATTGATAGGAGCATCTTGGCAAGATGTTTTTTTTGCTGAAAAAGCAACGTCCACACTTGCAGTAATATGCATCAAATTGCATATCGTGCTACACATTACCACAAAGCACAGTATTGCACAGTAACGCAATGGTAGGTCCCAGGTGTGGGCCCTTAGGTTAATGCCAGTGGTGGAATTTGGAAATGCAAAGACTGGCCAGTATGAGCAGACCAATAAGAGTGACCAAGTTCAAACATTGGGTTAAAAGGGAAGGACAGACTGTAGTCAGGACCAGCAAAGGTCAATGTAGGTAGCAAAGGTTGGACGTCAGTATCTAGGCAAGGTTAGGGCCGGACGTACAGGTTAAAATTACTAAAAATTCCAGGTCAAAGCAAAGAGCAGTTTAGAGCAAAGTCTCCAGCAGCTGTCTATCTACTGGCTTGGAGGAGAGGGGAGCAGGAGAGTGACTTGCCTTGCTGTGCCTGTGTCTTTGTGGAGACACACAGCTTACTAGCACACACAAGGCTGGCTCCATAGGACCATTTCCCCATAGAGAAAGGAGCCACCCTAAAACTGGATATCAGGGCCAATGCTCAGGGGACCAGCTGATTCTGCAGGAAGTTACATTTTTTAAACATCAAGAAACAGCATCCATTGTGAAAGATTTCATCAACGTTTGAACCTTAAATTCCTTTTCACTTTAATATCACGTTAGGGAAAGGGGGCACCCATTGGGGCGTATTGTTCTGCCAGACACAGGCTCAGGTGAACTGGTCCACCCATTAGTTGCAGTGTCCTCTATAAAGCATGTGGCAGGTCATTTATCATTTTTATTGGTGGCTTGGAGCTGCTGTTGAAATATCACTGATAAAATATTATGGGATGTTATATGACAGATTTCAATTGCGATCATATACTACTCCTAACTCTTGCTAATGTGCATTTAATGAATCCTGCCCTAATGATACAGTCACAAATGAAGAGTCATTTCTAACCATCAAGGCCAAACACGTATTTATGTTGCGTGGCAGACTGTAGATGATGAGACTCGATGAATGTGGTGGCTGCAGTCTTATTACTGGAGAAAAGAGGATTTGTGTTGTTAGGACAATTTGAACAGAGACTGCTTGAGGTGGCTCATGTAGGTGGTGAATTGATATTGCTGTCAGATGGGTGTCAGAGGAGCTGATGATCCAACTCAGCAAGTTCTGTTATTGTTCAGTTAATGACTTGGGACTCAATGTTCCCTATTTTACGTTCTTATCAAACGTTCCGAATATAACAAGTACTCCCTTTTCTTTATTTCCGCTCTTCGCAGTCCCTTTGTACAGTTTTACTTTGCGTCTTTTATATAATAAGTAGAAACATTTCTATTTTCAAATTAAAAATAATAATAATCTCGACAATCCTTTTTTTTTTTAAATATTGAAGTAAGTCTTGTCAGTCTATTAATAAGGACCTATACATGAGCAGGAAAGTTAAAGCTCAACTACAGGATTTTCAGATGAATTAAAATTCAATTGCCCAAGAGGACTGAAAATAAAAATCTGCATAACTCACCCTCTTTCCAGTATCGCCCCCCAAAGACTCTTTGCTCCTCCTGCCGCTGCTCTTCATGGGAGTTCAAGGTGTCATGGACACACACCCTAGAGGTGGATCATTGCACTGGACTGAACTCACAATACGGCTGCACAGAACAGCAATCACACATTATTATGTAAGTGTAATTCTGTGCAGGTGTAAAGACTGCCCGCATGGTAGAAGAAGAAAAACAGGACCCCAACTGTCACATGGCTGGACTGAAGACACCTGAAAAAAAAGGTATGTAACGGCCTATCCTGGATTTCTGTTTTAAAAAAGATGCTGGGAACGGGCCGAAGATGGTTGGGAACGTAGGCCAAGGGGTAGCTACCCAACCTGGACTTGGGCTTTGAAGAAAATACACTTTTTTAATTATGTACAGGTATGGCTAGAATATTTGTTCCCTTTATTAGCTAAAGAGCAGTAAGAAGGAGCTGGAAACTAAACACTAGAAAGGAAACTGTGCTTCTCAACTCTGATTGGGTGTCAGGGAGATTAGAGAAGCTATGGTCCAGTGCATATGAGATTGACAAATAGTATCACCAACATCCCTTTAGGCGTGCAAATACATCTGATATTTTATATGCATGACCTGAATGACCAGTAAACCTTTAAAGTGTATCTAAAGCCAAAACTTTTTGTTGGTCTATAAGTTGAAAAGGTTGGAACCTCTGTTGGGGATTTATTTAACTGTGTCCCTCCTTGGAACATTCAATCTCCCTGTTTGCCGCGGTGATCTTTGTCTCTGTCATTTTTGCCCTGAGATGGGTTCTAAGGAGGCATCTGCTTTCAAGAGCTTTCCATTTAACTACATTACTACTTTCCATTACACTCATTGGGCCAGTGACTACAGCTTTTTATTTCATGGATTCTTTGATTGCTACTATTAAAAGACCATTAATGACCATTAAGAAAAATACAAATTTGTGCAAACTAGCTCCAGCATTAATTATATTTCGAGAGTGTGATTATAATAATAATAATAAGTGGGTTATGTGTCACAAGTTCGCTGAATGGAACGACATTAACATATTAAAGCTTATATGAGATTTTTATGATTGGGTTTCCATATACCATAACCTAACCACAAATCCCTAGTTATTATCTTGATAAAGAGTATTATGAGAATCACAATTTTGCTCTCATGCTGATAAAAAAAAAAAAATCAGCATCAGAAGGCTTATTGTACTATAACTCCAAGTTCCGAATCATTGTGTCCACTATTGGACCATGTTGTGAGTGCTCTTCAGTATGGTGGAGAGGGTAACATATATACTGGTTCTCCAGCTTTGAGAATGACAGCCCATATCTAGGCATGAGCTCAGGTTCCAATCTGAACCTAAGCTCCTCCGAATCCGAAAGTGCTGCTGCGGACTGGGGCATATCCCACCCCACAGCTGAACATAAACAAAGGGGCTGGATGCTTGTGCTGACATCATTGACCTTATATGGCCACATATCAATGACATCACTGCACCCCATCCCTTTGCTCATGTATAGCTGAGGGCTCCTTCCACTGCCATTTCCATTCAGCTGTGTCCAGGGGATCTCCCACCCGCAGATGATTTGGCGACAGTCGAAGTAGCTTCTTTCCGTGTTCAGAGGAGCTAAGGTTCAGACCATTTTCGGTCCCTGGTCTGCTGGTGGAAAAAATTGTATCTCTGCCAAAAAAGGATGTATGATTTTTTATTTTCGTTAAAAAAAGTCAAAACATAATAAAATGTACCCATCCAGAGATGCTCCTGTAAAAATAAATGATCAGCACTCAGCATACAGCAACACTTTTTACCATTCATTCAAAGCTTGATACTCAAACAGTAAATTCACATACAGTATAATCAGCTTTTCAAAAAATATTTGCAATGCAATTAATCATGTGAAAAATAATTAGTTGTGCAATGTATTAATGCTGAATTTCAGGCAGATATAAATAAAATAAAAACAACAATCAATGCAATAATAAATGAATTTAAAAATGTATTTTTAAATGCAGCTAGTGTAAGTATCTGGATTTGTCATGATATGAGCCTGCTGTTATCCCATGCATAGCAGCACTCTGGGTCAGGAAGGGGCAGTACTAGAAGCAAATCAGGGTTTGTTGCAAAGCACGTGTGAATTTGTTGATTGGGCAAGGGAGCAAAGATCATAGAGCCCTGGTGCCCAGTGCAGATAGAAGGGCCACACAGATGCGGCCCCCGCTTGTGAATGAGTAAGGGGTACATCCATTCACTAAAGGGTTCAATAAAAGTTTTAAAAAAGAGGCCAAACTTTTGAAAAAAATCCTTTATTTCGAAAAACAAAAAGTATTTTATTTAAAAAAAAATTGATCCACCAACGTAATCCAGGGTCATTCACGATGTCCAGCGTTGTCCACGACGATGACGAAATAAAAAAATAAAACAATAAAAAATAACTAGAATTAATTTTTTTTAAACTGATGCCCGCCGACCCGTCCGTGCACGACGAACTCCCACCGCAGAATGGCATTCTGACAGATGCCGGTAACATATCAACAATTGGGCGGAGCTAGCTAGCAGTCAACTGTTTACAGTTGTACGACATCTGACAGGTGAGCCATGATTGGTCAAAGTCATCATTACTTTGCCCAATCATGGCTCTTACACGGTACTGTAATGTTTTAGCCAATCAGGGCTCAGAAGGCACTGTGCAGCGGACAGTGTCTTGTGGGGCGCTTGGCGGGCGAACAGCCCGCCGAACGCCCTGACAGTTCGTGTGTTAGCCGAACACACGAACTGCCAATGTTCGAGTCGAACTCTTGCTCGACCCAAACATTGAGCCCATCCCAAGACACAACAAGAGGTTAGAAGAGAGGGGGTTCAATCTTAGAACATGCAAGGGTATTTTTTACTGTGTGAGTAGAAAACATATGGTAGTCCCTTCCACAGGCAATGGTATCCGCTGATAGTGTAGATGAGATGAGTTCCTTCAGTCACTATATACAGGTGAAACTCGAATAATTAGAATATCGTGCAAAAGTAATTGCAGTAAGTGCTGCAAAAGGGGCCCAAACCAAGTACTGAGTACATATGCATGCTTGTACTTTTCAGAGGTCCGATATTGTTCTATGTACAATCCTTGTTTTATTGATTGCATGTAATAATCTACTTTTTTGAGGTTGTGGATTTGGGGTTCTTGGGGTTTTCATGAGCTGTAAGCCATAATCATCACAATTATGACAAATCACGGCTTGAATTATCTTGCTTTGCATGTAATTAGTCTATCTCATATATTAGTTTCACCTTTTAAGTTGCATTAGTGAAATAAATGAACTTTGCACGATATTCTAATTATTCGAGTTTCACCTGTATACAAGGATATCGGAAGTGTGAAATAAATATATATATATATTGTATGTGTCAAAATTTTTTAACATATATTGCAAGGCTATAGTCCGGTCATGCTGACTGGTGAAATTTTTGACTGACTGGTGAGACACCGCCAAATTTTTCAAGCCCTGTATATATATATATATACACACATACATTCCTTAACAAACATATAATTCTGACCCAGAGGGGAATATTTATAAAGTTGCTAATCTGACATTTACTGCAGGTGAATCTTCCTAGTACATGTGTTTTTGATGACAGTGATTGATTCACCGCCACTGAATGTTTAGTAAAAGTCACATTTAATGCTTCATCAATATGTCCAAGTTTTTTGAGCTCCTAAAGGCATGCCATTACAGAAACTTTTCAGGATGCAGGAACAGATAGGGCATAATTAATAGTTGAATTCCACTTTCACGAATACTTTTGAGCTTCTTCTAAATTGTGTTATTTACTGTGCAGTTTGTAGCTGTCGGAAAATAAACAGCCTTTGCTCCATAAATTCTTTAGTAAAACCTCACTCTGGAACATTCAGCTATCATCAGATCTCGTCGTATCATCAGTCACTGTCGTCTGTGACGGAAGCCGGTTTTAATGAGCATAGTGCAATAATTACCTTATTGCAGTGTTAAAGCCAAACGACACTTACAATAGGGGTTCACGGCTAAACATTAAAACTAGCGAAGCGTGTGCATACCTCCTCGATGCCTTGATCTGTCTAAACTAGCTGATAGTCACAGCAAAAGTTTTCAAAAACTTTCTGAAAAGTAAAGAAATTAACTTAATACTATTGTTTAAAGAGAACCAGTCATGGCTATGCTTATGCAAGAATCTGACAATACCTTCTTAAAGGACACCATCATTTGTCCTTTGAAGCTACCCCCTCCTCTCTCAGTATAACCCATATAACAGCTCCATTCAGAAGATCTGTACAACCCAACCTTGCACTGCACAGCCTTTGCATGAAAAAAGTCTGGGCCCTGTGCCTAGCGCACATGCATGACACAGCCTTATTCTTTCTAATAGCTGGTCCATACTTATGGTAGCCATCTGCCATCCAGAGAACAGGTCTTTGTTAAGGGCCTCCCAAGCCCCTGATACTGATCTTGCCAATGAGCCCCCACCATTCATGCGTTGATCACAGCCAGTGCCACTACCCAGTGCTTTTTTATATGGAGGAGTGTGTCTTTCTACCATGTGAAAGGTAGTCACTCACATATGGTGCTGTCACATTAACAAATTACTGTGAATAATAAATGGTTCTGGACCTGCTCGCCAGTCTCGTATGTCTAGATCCATATTGTCCTTGTCCCGGCACACTTTGTGCATTTTTGTTGCTGGACTATTGTACTGTGTGCTTACACTTCATCCACTCTGGGTCCATATACCTAGAACTGAACTGGTACTGGTAGCATAGAAGGGTGACAGGGTGACCTTACAATTCCATTGATCGGTTTTAGATGTAATGAGGTAGACGTGGGCAAACTGTCTCACTTATCGTATCTGCCTCTGGCCTCTATGTGTCTTAGGTGGCTAAGACATCTGATCATGCCAATGAGTTACTAACCTGATGACTGGGGTTGCAAAGGGCAGGACAGGATACATACCTCCCAACTGTTCACCATTTGGAGGAACTGTCCCACATTTAGAAGAGCTGTTCCTCTCTTAAATGGACTGTACCTTATTTGGAGGAGCTATTCCTCATTGAAATGGACTGTCCCTCATTTGGAGGAGCTGTTCCTCACTTAAATGGACTCTCCCTCATTTGGAGGGGCTGTTCCTCACTTAAATGGACTGTGCCTCATTTGGAGGAGCTGTTCCTCATTGAAATGGAGTGTCCCTCATTTGGAGGTGCTGTTCCTCATTGAAATGGACTGTGCCTCTTCAGTTGTCCCTCTTTTTGGTGTGATTTACAGAAATCTTTAAAAATGTTCTATTTAACTTCCCAATTTGAAAATCTTTATCTTATCATTTAATTATCTTTTTTGCTATTTGAAAAGCTGGTATAAAAGAAAACTAGTGGTGAAAAATAAACAATTCTAGCTTTAACCAATCAATTTCGGCAATAAAATTCTAAATGGTCTGGATAACTGGGGACATGGCAGGGGTGTGTCCATTGCCTAAATACTGGAAGGTGTCCTTTTTCCTCAACTCAGAAAGTTGGGAGGTATGAAAGATAGTCGGCCTGATCAAAGCAGGATGAATCATGTATGTGAATAATTAAAAGAAAACTAGATCATGTGCTAGTTCCCACCACTCCCTTTTAGAAATGCCAGTTGCCTTGCTCTCATACTGATGCAATGCCTTTAATAGTCACTGTATGAGTGCTGCCAAGTATCTGCCATCCTGACAGGTTGCCTCTGAAGACAGGAAAAAATTTCCCTTTGGCATTTTCATACATTTGTTACACAAATGAAAAATAAGCAATTCATACCTGTCTTCCTTTTAAGTGAAGACTTTGATCTGGTATAAAACTGCAATTAATAGGCACGTCTGTTAGTGAGCAGGCATTGAACTACCCTCTTGTCGGGTCTGATTAGTTCAAATATCTGCAAAACACAATTTTATTATGCGATCTCAAAGATATCAAAACCGGCTTCCTAAGCACCTAATATTCCTTTCTAGCTAATTTAACATAAATGCTAAAGATCAAAAAACGTAATTAAATGTGAATCGGAGATACCTAAAGTTAAGATTTGCGTAATAAATAGATGTGCGTAGACTTGATGAATGCTACTTGATGAATGCTATTCATGTAGCAACAGATTTCATCGCCTAATTAATTTTGCACAGACTTATAGCTAGTTTATCACTTGCACAGCCATGGATTTTTACGAGATACTTAATTTAATATTGTGGCGGCCAAGATTGAGCTTGATTTCCAAAGTTCAAGATTGTGAACTCTTCAACAACTTAAAGTGCCCAGACTGCCACATCACCAAGGAGACATTAATTTGATGACACAAAATTCTTACTTTTTAAAGGACAATGCTGCGAGTCAACCTGGAACATATGCTTGAGAAGTCTACTTAAATATGTAAATGTGAAACAAATGATCAGATTGTACATACTGTTTAGATCACTTACACCACTGGAAAGGTTGGAATAGTTTGTGCAGAAAGAAAAGAAGAATATGAAGACTATGCACATTCTGTCTAGTACAATTAACGTGTATATAATGGCATATGCTGGGCATCAGATCCATCTGGTTAGCCAGTTGGCAACACTATGCTCATCTGGTCTAGGGTATAGTCAGGGGTTGGGCAGTCAGTTTGAGGGTCTACACTTTTAGGCACATTCTGCTAGCCCTCGTGGAACCTCCTCCGCTGCTTTTCGCTGTTTCTTCTAGTTCTTCTGTTCTGCTGCTGATCCTTCTGCTGCTTTTACTGCTCCTCCTGTCTACATCCTTCTGCTGCTTTTACTGCTCCTTTGGCCACTTCTGGGTCCACCTGATCACAACCCCCCCCCCCCCCCTCCCCTCTTCTGCAGTGTACATATAGGCACATTTTCTTACTAGCTTACTATCCTGGCCCCTCCCGTGCTGCTCTCGTGGCTTCTTTTGGGTCCTCCTATCGACATCCTTCTGCTGCTTCTACTACCCCTATCACCTCTTCTGGGTCCACCTGAAAACAAGACTGCCCTCCTGTCTATTGCAGTGTGCACATTAATTCTATTTATTTATGTTCATACCAGTGCATTGTGGTAATACACTGTAACACATGAAACACAATATAGTGCAGTTTTGGTGCCATTCATTTCAAATGACACCCCAATGCACCTAGGCAGCCTACCCCAACGCACATGCATTTTAATGCACCACAATGCACAGAGGGGAATCTTCTGTGCATTGTGGTGCACTTCAGCTCCAGGATTAGCTCCCTACTACACTACATGTTGTATTTCTATTCTGTCACCACACAGCTAATTTTGTAAATTGTATCTCCTAGCACTGTATACAGCTCTTTTCAGTATCTGTGGCATCCATCCTCCTCTCCTTTGCTGTTTGAAACTTCTTGCTGCCCACCTAATATCCACAGATTTATGGGGGAGTTAGGGTAGGCAGTAAAGCTTCCTGAAGTCATATGTCACATGACAATGTCAAGACTCTATGCTAATTGATCCATGCAATCCCACCAAGCATCAATGCTGCAAGCATATTGCCATCATCTCTGTAGTCTCAGGGACTGAAGAGAGAAATCTAAATGACATGGCTTCTGCGGGGAGTGGCTGTGCAATGCTAAAGCTGGCCATATGCATTAAGTGGGGCAAATGAGGGAAATCATTAGATTCCCCCATTTACACTAAAGATTGCGGATGAAGCAATCTTCCCTACCAACTACTGTATTTTTATTGTGGGAACCCGCAGTTGTCAGAATACCTGCATACCTGAACAGTGACTGCAAATTATTGGCTCCTTCAACAAAAATAATTTTGTCGAGCTGGCTGGTGCTGGCAGGGGCACCCATGGATCGAATTTTGGCTCATTCAGCAGGAAATTCAATCCGTATATGGCCAGCTATACCGTTGCGCAGCCAATAACAGGGCAGTAAGGGCAAGGAGGAAGTTATATTTTTTTTAATGTTACTGAGAGTCTGGTACAATCAGAGGAAAATGCACTTCTGGAACGATTTAAGGTGGTATGTATTAAAGCATTTTAACTGTTAAAAAGAGACTGCTTTGCTTTAAATGGTTAGCGTTTTGTGTGCATTGCGAATATTCGGCTTAGTTGTGTGTTGGCAGCATGTTCATAATGAATATATTAAAACAATACATGTTAACACACGTCACTGTGAAACAGCGTTTAGTCAATTATCCTTTAAATGTTTCCCCCACTACAGTGAGTGGCAACCACCCACCTAAATACTTACCTTTAGCCCCACTTCCAAGTTCTGCCATGGGGCTGCGCAGCCTTTGCTGAAAATAGTCCCACCCATGTGCAACTATCACTGTGCTTATTCACCTATTTATTCCTTTGGCTGGAGTCGCAATCCTCTGGAAAGCTGGGGGTCACCAGGAGCATAATGCAGCCATAGGAAGAGCTAGAAGGGCCCGTTTAGACATGTGCACCGGCAAAAAATGTGTTTAGTTTCGTTTTGATTCGGATTTTGTGTTATTTAGTTTTTTGGGATTCTGGTCCGAAAGTCACTTCATTTCGGGATTCAGTTTTGGACGAAATTCGTTATCGGTAGACTGTACGAAAGTTCATTTCCGTTTCATGTTCGTTTCGTTGCAGCAAAATGACATTTAAAAAACCACTTTGCTGCAATGAAAATCCGTCCACAAATCGTACAGAATTTCGAAATAACGAAAATTCGTGCGAAAAACTAATTTTTCCGAAACGAATCGCACATGTCTGTTGCCCGTGACATTTTCCACCAAAAACAAAGTTGTACTTTAAAGTGAACTTGTCGCAGTGACCATAATTTTAAAGTGGACCTATTATCAAATGTCATGCTTCACGTGAATCAACAGGTCACATCAGATGTGCCAAATCACATTAGGTAATGTACCAAGATCACAAGGTCTCTGGCTACCAGAAGCACTGTGAGTGTTTGAGGTCACTAGAGACCACAGAGTCTATTGTTTTAAACCAGACATACCCTACCTAGTACACTTGCAGTGAGATAAGAGGATCAGTGAGCTGCAATCAGGAATATAAGCCTAAATGGCTAAACATGATAGTTGTATAATTACATAATGTTTAAAAAAATTTAAACAAACCGATACATTTATTAACATTACCCTGATTAATTTCACGTGTTTTCAAAAGACCACAGTTCCCCTTTAAACACCCCGTAGCCCGGCGCTGCTCGCGAACTTAGTTTGCTCAGTGTTACTTTATGCCAAGTCTTAGCTTGCCAGACATAACTTAATCATGCATTATAGTCACAGATGTCCAGCATAGTATTAATTCACCGGCCTGGAGAGTGACAGTCTGGACATGGCTCCCATGTGGGGCCCATTAAGGCCAACCAATGCTGTTTTATCCATTCTAATTTAGTCTTATGTACAAGACCACATCATCGCAAGGTCTCACAAGTTCACCCAGGTAAGTCCTTTCACCTGGCTGCAATTAGGAGAGTACTTAACTTTTTTTTGTATGTTCAGCAACCTTCTCAGTTCCATGCTGCTGTCATCATCTGATTATATTTTTTGTTGCTCTTGCTTGTATCATTCATTAAACCTACAGACCTTGCTAAAGCATGGCAATCATTATAAGTTTTACTTGTTATGGGGCCACTAGAATGGATTAGGGTCAGTTTTGTATTAGGGGCTTTTTAATTTTTAATTATTTTTTAATTATTAAGATACATTTGTATTATTTTCTCATTATTTTATACTAGAGGTGCACTGAAATTAAATTTTGAAACCAAAAATGTAAAAAATGTCAGGCCATACCTCTGCCCCCCAATTTGTTTTCTCTAACCTTTTAAAAAAATAAAAAACATTTTTTTTTCTTAACATTTACATTTTTTTATGTTTTATTTTTTTATATTTATTTATTTTTATTAAATATTTTTTCATTTATTTACTTTACTGCTGGGGGCTTCGGTGAAATATCAGTGGTCTAAACAAACCCTTGATATTTCCTTTTAAAAATTGAAAAAGAGATTGATGACACAGAGTCCACAATCTCTTTTTCTGCAGCCCCTGTTGTACATAAACAGAAATCCTCTATACTGAGTGTTCCTGTTCATTCATAACATGATGATGAGTTACTATGTCCACAACCATGAATGAACAGGAAGTAATGTAGATCACTTCCTATTCATTCATAACTGCTACATAGTAACTCATACTATGCCCAGTTATTTACAAACATTCAGCAATCACTGATCCCTGACTGCTTGTACACATTTGAATTATATCTAAAGTCAATAATTTTTATTTCATTTCTTTGGAAGGGAAGTATGACAACCCCTCCTAAGTTTATATTTCTTAAAGTAGTATTAAACTCTCAAGCTTTTAAAAATGTAATCCAGATCAAACAAATATACATCACCCAGAAAAGTATTTCTATACATTTTTGCCCACAAACGTACAGTCATCACTTTCCAAACAGCTCCAACTCTCTCAGCTCGGCTTCCCTGAACCTCCTGTCCAGTACAAGATCACTAAGGACAGAGCAGCCCCCAGCATCTGTTCATCTGTTAGCTTGAAAGGAAAGAGGAGGAGGTGAGTGATATTAAAGTCAAAAGGTTTTTAGCTTTTTCAAATGCTGATGAAATAACTTACAATGGATGCTGCTCCTTGATGTTCAAGGGCAATAAAACCCCCCTGTAAAAATGTAAGCTTATATGATGTAAGAGTCTGAAAAGAAAGTAATCTGGACTTTAAACATTCTGCTATTGGAGCTTCCCTCCTTGCACATCCAGTTCCTACTTGAGCAAAGAACCAACCTCCCAGGAGAGCCGCCTAAGAATAATCATTTCCTCTGTGCAGAGCTCTGGGAGGGGCCCAGCAGGCCCAACCCACTACAGAAAACTACAGGAGGGCGCAGAGAAAATACCAGTCACCATGCACAAGGAGAGAGAGCAGCAGTTATTGGTCTTTATTACAGGAGTGGGCGGAGACAAGACCAGTCAGCCCTGCACAAAGAGAGAGAGCAGCAGTGACTGGTCTGTATTACAGGAGGGGCGGGGACAAGGCCAGTCACCCTGCACAAGGAGAGAGAGCAGCAGTGAGCAGTTTTTATTACAGGAGGGGTGGAGAGAAGACCAGTCTCTCTGCACAAGGAGAGAGAGAGAGGAGCAGTGAGCGGTCTTTATTACAGGAGGGGCGGAGACAAGACCAGTCACTCTGCACAAAGAAAGAGAGCAGCAGTGAGCAGTCTTATTACAGGAAGCTCTTGTACATAGGCAAAGTTTCACACTGGATTACTACACAAATGCTCTTCCGCTCTAGTGACCATAATGTGGTATTACAATACATTCGACATGAAAAATATATTGTACTAAGAACATTAACTTGTGCCTCTATTCACATGGAATAAAAGTTCACAGAGATTCACTGGGCTAATAGCTATGTGAATTGTTTATAAACAGACCTTTTTATGAAAGGGGTCTGTTTATAAACAATTCACAGGGGTCTGTGAAATGACTTTGCTGTTGACATTTTAGATACTGTGACATTGGTTGTGTGTAATTAGTAGAAGCTTATCGGGCTATCTGAAAAGGAGAGCATTTGCTGCACTCTGCACCCCCAAATTGTTTTTGTACCACTTCTTGCCTACAACATTTTCCCGTTTTTAAAAGAAAACTCCCCTTTCATTAAAAAATAATAATAATAATGGTATTGCATATGTAATTGCTACACGGACTATTTTGTAATTTAATGTTATTAAAAATTACTTTTAAATTTCAATTTTCCTGCCAGCTATGATTTTATAAAACTGAAAAGAAATGAAATTTTGCTTCCCTGTAACCATGGCAACACTACTCTGTAGAGCGTCATTTTGCATATGACTTGAGCTGGCCGCATCTCCGGTTGTTCTGATCGTTCTGACATGCAGTTTTCACTGAAGGTAACCTCTGCTTACGTACAGTATTTTTATCATCCTGTGCTCAATGTGAATTGTCCAGGTTGCTAACGGGTTTATTTTCGGCTCAGATCAGGTATTAACGAGCAAGCTTTCTATGTCAAAGGGAAGGAATAACATATTTTGTAGTTGACTCATGGAGAGCCACTTTGCTCAGTCTATATCACTGACTAGCAACTGTTCAGATATCAGTCTCATGGGGAAAGCATTGCTTCGAAGGAGTCAGATGGCTTACAGATAGACACAAAGTTTCATTAAAGCCAAAATTGAAAATTTTGACTTTGATGACACTTCGTCGAAAATCGGGATATTTTGGGAGAAATTCGTCACTTCAACAAAATGCATTAAAGTCCATAGACAAGGCAAAATTGCATTGAACTATGGTTGGAAATCATAAATGGGTATGTAATACTCAAACCCCCCCTTCCCCAACAGTCTGGTCTGGTCTGGAGGTAAGCTGGATGTGGTGTGAATAGGCCCTCACAGGCATGACTCCCAGAGGCAAAGGAATGTTGGGAGTTTAGTTAAAGCACAGCTGGAGGCCCCAAGTGTCCGCCCCTGCCTTACTGTGTCTGAAGCTGACACATATATACAGCCAAAGGGGTCTTTGTTTGTTTAGTCTAGGGGATAAGAAGCAAGCTAAAATATTTACCGAATTCCTCAACCCTCTGCATACCTCCCAATATGTGGGTGAACCTTCAATGTCCCCCATACAATGCAGGGCTGCTGGTCCTGCATTATATGTGATGATTTTCATAGAGAATGCAACTGCATGATCAGCAAAGAGAAGCAACGTTGTGGTTGTATGAAGGTGAAGGTGACTATGGGAGCAAGGATTACGGTAATTATTTCCGCCTATTCTTATTTGTGTATCACATGGCTGTAGATCCTCAAATCATCTCTGAATTGGTACAGACACAGGCTCCCCATGCATAAAAAAAACAAAAAAACTAAAGGTTTAATATCACTTTAACTATAAACAAAATGTATCTTATTTGTGTATCACTCGGCTGTAGATCCTCCAATCATCTCCGAATTGGTGCTGACACTGTCCTTCCTTCTGGAGGGTGGCTACTTTTGTTATCCATGGTCCCAGTGTGTGTTGTGAAGTAGTCACCGTTCCAAGCTCACTCCTATGATGAACTTTAATCTCATGTTTAGGTTACTAATTTGTTTTGAGATTTGTAGTCCATCACAGGAGTGAGTTTGGAGAGGTGACTACTTTACAACACACTCAGGTGCCATGGAGAACAAAAGTAGCCACCCTCCAGAAGGAAGGACAGTGTCAGCACCAATTCAGAACTGTAAGGTCATTTTTAAGGATGCAATGTGGTTTAAATGGCTCCTGAGAGTAATAAAGGCTCATTTTAATTTGTTTTTGTAATTTTGTTTAGTTGTTGTTAAAGTTACTTATATAATATAATAACTACAATTACTGCTAAAAGCCAAATTTGTGCACACAATCAACTTATTTATTAATGACATCGGGGAGGGTGTTAACAGCGATATTTCCGTGTTTGCGGATGACACCAAAATAGGGAGGGTAATAGACACGGACTTAGACACCATAACATTACAGGAGGACCTGGATAAAATAGGGGAGTGGGCATTAATGTGGCAGATGAGGTTTAATGTCGATAAATGCAAAGTGATGCACTTTGGAATTAAAAATAAACAAATGGGTTATACAATTATGGGTATGCCGCTGGGGAAGTCAGAAATGGAGAAGGATTTGGGGGTCATTGTAGACCACAAACTGAAAGGTAGTTTGCAGTGCCAGGCTGATGTAAACAAAGCTAGCAGGGTCTTGTCCTGTATTAAAAAGGGGATGTATTGCAGGGACAAGTCTATAATTTTGCCACTTTATAGATCATTGGTTCGACCTCATCTGGAGTACGCGGTCCAGTTCTGGTCACCAGTACTAAGAAAAGATGTCCTTGAGTTGGAAAAAGTCCAGCGAAGGGCAACCAAACTAATTAGGGGTATGGAGGACCAGAGCTACGAGACGAGGCTACTAAATTTAAACATGTTCACATTAGAGGTGAGGAGATTAAGGGGGGATATGATTTCCATGTACAAAATGTTTAATGGTGGTAGCAACATTAGCGATAAACTGTTTAAAATTAACTCCGTTACAAAAACTAGAGGCCATCACCTAAAAATGGTGGAAAAAAAATTCCAGCACAAGGGGCGAAGGGGGTTTCTTCACAGTAAGATCAGTTAGGGTCTGGAACTCACTGCCACAGGCGGTGATTTCAGCAAATAATGTGGAATTGTTCAAGAAACTTTTGGACGATTTCTTAAGGGACCGTAATATACAGGGGTACAGGTAATATACAGGGGTACAGGTAATATACAGGGGTACAGGTAATATACAGGGGTACAGGTAATATACAGGGGTACAGGTAATATACAGGGGTACAGGTAATATACAGGGGTACAGGTAATATACAGGGGTACAGGTAATATACAGGGGTACGGGTACTCCTAGAATGAGATCCTAATAGGTTGGACGTGATGGACTAATGTCTTTATTCAACCTCAAATACTATGTAACTATGTAACTATGTAAATATACTATATGGCCAAAATGATATGGACAACCCTCCAAGTTATAGAGTTCAGGTGTTTCCAGAGATGGGTAATGTTAATACTGTAGTATACAAAAACATTTTAGACAATTGTGCACTTCTAACCTTGGGCTAACATTTTGGGAAAGGACCTTTTTTATTACGGCATGACCCTACCCCTGTGCACAAAGCCAGGTCCATAAAGGCATGGTTTCATGAGTTTGGTGTGGAGGAGCTCAATTGCCCTGCTCGAGCCCTGAATTTGAACGTTGATTGTAGGCCAGGTCTTTTCATTCAACTTCAATATCTCACCTCATAAATGCTCTTTTGGTTGAATGGGCACAAATTTCCACAGGCGCACCCCATAATTTTGTGAAAGGCCTTCATAAATGAGTGAAGGCTGTTAAAGCCACAAAGGGGCAGCCAACTCTATAGTAATAACCATGGTTCTGGAATATCCCATTCCAAGATAATAAAGGTGTGATGGTCAAGTGTTTACAAACTTCTGCCCAGGCAGTGTATGTGTTCACTTAATATGCATAATAATTGTCATATATATATATATATATAGATATATATCTATATATCTATATATATACATATATATATGTATATATTTAGATATATAGATATATATATATATACTGTAGATATATATAGGAAATTTACGTTTTTTTAATAAGAAGATTTTTTATGGTATCAGAAAATGGCAGCCTGCCTACTTTTAAGAACTTTCAACTTTATTTCACAAATATTTTGAAAGCCCCGGATAAAAACAAAACTCTGTGCTGTATAAATAGTAATTACTTTGAGCAATTAGAAATTCTAAACGATGGTCCTCATCCCCAGTAATTATGCTGCATCCTAGTGCTTGACGTTCGCAGTCTTGTGTTGGAAGCAGCGCAAATGTATCTCGGAAACAATGGAAGGATTTCAGTGTGACACTGGCACGAGTTTCGATTAGCTTTTTTTTCTCTCTCTCTCTCTTTTCTGGCAATCTTTCCCACACGGCGGATTAAAGAAACTCCTGACAAAGATACATATGACTTGGCGGGGATGTTTGATCAGAGCTCTGGAGGGAAAATTGAAGCCATTTCTCTATTGTCTACTGGTATTGTGCTCGGAATAAATGTTCTTAAGAGCAATTCACAGTTGACCACAGTCATTATTCTCTTTGACAAAGTTTGACCATGGGCCTTGAACAACAACGTATTAGGGAAATGAGTTTTGCAGAGAAGTTTAGTCTAGTGGTAAAATTTGCACCCTGCCAAAGCAGTGCTCGGAGATGATTCAGACATGAATATTAATAGCAGGATGTTGTGAGCCACGCAGATAATGTAAACACCAAACGGCTCATGGGTACTTTAAATTTTTGCAAAAATGTGACTGGCATGGCATACTTCACATTGAGATAAAGGAAGTGATTACGTCATAAGGAGAGTTAAATGTATTTAAAGTTTAACTAAACTCAAGTAATATTATATTGCATCTTGCTAGTTCTTAGATGTAGTGGCTGCATTAATTTTCTTCTTTTTTTTTGCCTGGTGTTCCTGCCAGTAAAACACTTCATTTCCTAGAGTGACAACTAGGCATACACCGATATATCGGCCACCGAAACATATCGTCCGAAAATTGCACTTTTGGCATAATGTTCATATTTTCTGGTCGATACAGCAGTGCATCCTATTCTCTCACCGAGACTGTGAAAGGCGGGCAAGCGCTGCGGGAGGAGAGCGGCCGGCGTCTCTCCTCCCACACCACTCAGCCTCCTATCACAGATCGGCAAATCGATGTGTGGGCAGAGACCGCCAGCGCTGTCACAGCAGGCTGAGCTCCTCTCGCTCAGCCTGCTGTGACAGCTGTCAGGAAAGACACGAGTGCAAACACTCAGCGGTTAGTGTTCGCCGAGTGTTTGATAATAAGTGAGGACATGGTATGATTACTCTATCCTCAATTATGAATGAATGGGAAGTGATCTACATCACCTCCTGTTCATTCATGATTGTAGTTATAGTAAACACACAATGTCATCATGTTATGAATGAACAGGAACACTCAGTATAGAGGATTCCTGTTCATTTATAACTGTGGCTGCAGAAAAAGAGATTGAGGACTCTGTGTCCTCAATCTATTTTTCTAATTTAAAATGGAAATCTCAGGGGTCTGTTTAGACCCCTAATATTTCCTCGAAGCCCCTAAAAGTAAAGTAAAAAATATTTAATAAAAAATTAATTAGAATAAAATATTTAAAACGTCTGAAAAAGTTAAGATAAAAAATATTTTCGGTTTCGGCCTGGCATTTTTTTTTAATTCCGGGTTCATTTCGGTTTTGAAATTTTCATTTCAAAACCAGGAAAATTGTATTTCATACTTACCGCAATTTTCCTTTCCTGACTAGCTCCATGGCAGCACACAAATGGGATGGCCCCGCCTCCCTACCAATCTGATAGGACGTTTAACTCATAAATCTTAGCACCCCCCAGTCCTCAGCGTTACATTACTAGCACCTCCGACCGGGCGGGCACATTTGTGCTGCCATGGAGCTAGTCAGGAAAGGAAAATTGCGGTAAGTATGAAATACAATTTTCCTGGTTTCCCTGACAGCTCCATGGCAGCACACAAATGGGAAATAACTAGACACCGGGGCGGGTATTGCAAAAG